>NW_027590377.1:0-300000 GCF_964213995.1 Mustelus asterias | reverse complement strand
TCACTCAGTAACCCCTCTCCCCCAGCACCCTGTGTTACTGACTGTGTCTGTACTGATGTTAATCCAGCTCCCTCACACTGTCACTCTGTAACCCCTCTCCCCCAGCACCCTGTGTTCCTGACTGTATCTGTACTGATGTTAATCCAGCTCCCTCAGACTGTCACTCTGTAACCCCTCTCCCCCAGCACACTGTGTTACTGACTGTATCTGTACTAATGTTAATCCAGCTCCCCCACACTGTCATTCAGTAACCCCTATCCCCCAGCACCCTGTGTTACTGACTGTATCTTGACTGATGTTAGTCCAGCTCCCTCACACTGTCACTCAGTAACGCCTCTCCCCCAGCACCCTGTGTTACTAACTGTGTCTGTACTAATGTTAATGCAGCTCCCTCACACTGTCATTCAGTAACCCCTCTCCCCCAGCACACTGTGTTACTGACTGAATCTGTACTGATGTTAATGCTGCTCCCTCACACTGTCATTCAGTAACCCCTCTCCCCCCAGCACCCTGTGTTACTGACTGTGTCTGTACTGATGTTAATGCAACTCCCTCACACTGTAATTCAGTAACCCCTGTCCCCCCAGCACCCTGTGTTACTGACTGTATCTGTACTGATGTTAATCCAGCTCCCTCACACTGTGACTGAGTAATCCCTCTCCCCCAGCACCCTGTGTTTCTGACTGTGTCTGTACTGATGTTAATCCAGCTCCCTCACACTGTCACTCAGTAACCCCTCTCCCCCAGCACACTGTGTTACTGACTGTGTCTGTACTGATGTTAATCCAGCTCCCTCACGCTGTCACTCTGTAACCCCTCTCCCCCAGCACAATGTGTTACTGACTGTATCTGTACTGATGTTAATCCAGCTCCCTCACACTGTCACTCAGTAACCCCTCTACATCAGCACCCTGTGTTACTGACTGTGTCTGTACTGATGTCAATCCAGCTCCCTCACACTGTCACTCAGTCACCCCTCTCCCCCAGCACCCTGTGTTACTGACTGTATCTGTACTGATGTTCATCCAGCTCCCACACATTGTCACTCAGTAACCCCTCTCCCCCCAGCACCCTGTGTTACTGACTGTATCTGCACTGATGTTAAACCAGCTCCGTCACACTGTCACTCAGTATCCCCTCTCCCCCAGCACCCTGTGTTACTGACTGAATCTGTACTGATGTTAATCCAGCTCCCTCACACTGTGACTGAGTAATCCCTCTCCCCCAGCACCCTGTGTTCCCGACTGTATCTCGACTGATGTTAATCCAGCTCCCTCACACTGTCACTCAGTAACCCTCTTCCCCCGCACCCTGTGTTACTGAATGTATCTGTACTGATGTTAATCCAGCTCCCTAACACTGTCACTCAGTAATCCCTCTCCCCCAGCACCCTGTGTTACTGACTGTGTCTGTACTGATGTTAATCCAGCTCCCTCACACTGTCACTCAGTAACCCCTCTCCCCCAGCACCCTGTGTTACTGACTGTGTCTGTACTGATGTTAATCCAGCTCCCTCACACTGTCACTCAGTAACCCCTCTCCCCCAGCACACTGTGTTACTGACTGTGTCTGTACTGATGTTAATCCAGCTCCCTCACACTGTCACTCTGTAACCCCTCTCCCCCAGCACCCTGTGTTCCTGACTGTATCTGTACTGATGTTAATCCAGCTCCCTCACACTGTCACTCAGTAACCCCTCTACATCAGCACCCTGTGTTACTGACTGTGTCTGTACTGATGTTAATCCAGCTCCCTCACACTGTCACTCAGTCACCCCTCTCCCCCAGCACCCTGTGTTACTGACTGTATCTGTACTGATGTTCATCCAGCTCCCACACATTGTCACTCAGTCACCCCTCTCCCCCAGCACCCTGTGTTACTGACTGTATCTGTACTGATGTTCATCCAGCTCCCACACATTGTCACTCAGTAACCCCTCTCCCCCCAGCACCCTGTGTTACTGACTGTATCTGCACTGATGTTAAACCAGCTCCCTCACACTGTCACTCAGTATCCCCTCTCCCCCAGCACCCTGTGTTACTGACTGAATCTGTACTGATGTTAATCCAGCTCCCTCACACTGTGACTGAGTAATCCCTCTCCCCCAGCACCCTGTGTTCCCGACTGTATCTCGACTGATGTTAATCCAGCTCCCTCACACTGTCACTCAGTAACCCTCTTCCCCCGCACCCTGTGTTACTGAATGTATCTGTAGTGATGTTAATCCAGCTCCCTAACACTGTCACTCAGTAATCCCTCTCCCCCCAGCACCCTGTGTTCCTGACTGTATCTGTACTGATGTTAATCCAGCTCCCTCACACTGTCACTCTGTAACCCCTCTCCCCCAGCACCCTGTGTTACTGACTGAATCTGTACTGATGTGAATCCAGCTCCCTCACACTGTCACTCTGTCTCCCCTCTCCCCCAGCACCCTGTGTTACTGACTATCTGTACTGATGTTAATCCAGCTCCCTCACACTGTGACTGAGTAAACCCTCTCCCCCAGCACCGTGTTACTGACTATCTGTACTGATGTTAATCCAGCTCCCTCACACTGTGACTGAGTAAACCCTCTCCCCCAGCACCCTGTGTTACTGACTGTTTCTGCACTGATGTTAATCCAGCTCCCTCACACTGTCACTCTGTAACCCCTCTCCCACAGCACCCTGTGTTACTGACTGTGTCTGTACTGATGTTAATCCAGCTCCCTCACACTGTCACTCTGTAA
Source organism: Mustelus asterias (assembly GCF_964213995.1). Lineage (NCBI taxonomy): Eukaryota > Metazoa > Chordata > Chondrichthyes > Carcharhiniformes > Triakidae > Mustelus > Mustelus asterias. Next base: position 297,272 of record NW_027590377.1, on the reverse strand, counting down.
CCCCTCTCCCCCAGCACCCTGTGTTACTGACTGTGTCTGTACTGATGTTAATCCAGCTCCTTCACACTGTCACTCAGTAACCCCTCTCCCCCAGCACAATGTGTTACTGACTGTATCTGTCCTGATGTTAATCCAGCTCCCTCACACTGTCACTCAGTCACCCCTCTCCCCCAGCACCCTGTGTTACTGACTGTATCTGTACTGATGTTCATCCAGCTCCCACACATTGTCACTCAGTAACCCCTCTCCCCCCAGCACCCTGTGTTACTGACTGTATCTGCACTGATGTTAAACCAGCTCCCTCACACTGTCACTCAGTATCCCCTCTCCCCCAGCACCCTGTGTTACTGACTGAATCTGTACTGATGTTAATCCAGCTCGCTCACACTGTGACTGAGTAATCCCTCTCCCCCAGCACCCTGTGTTCCTGACTGTATCTCGACTGATGTTAATCCAGCTCCCTCACACTGTCACTCAGTAACCCTCTTCCCCAGCACCCTGTGTTACTGACTGTATCTGTACTGATGTTAATCCAGCTCCCTCACACTGTCACTCAGTAACCCCTCTCCCCCAGCAACCCTGTGTTACTGACTGTATCTCCACTGATGTTAATCCAGCTCCCTCACACTGTCACTCTGTAACCCCTCTCCCCCAGCTCCCTGTGTTACTGACTGTATCTGTACTGATGTTAATCCAGCTCCCTCACACTGTGACTGAGTAAACCCTCTCCCCCAGCACCGTGTGTTACTGACTGTATCTGCACTGATGTTAATCCAGCTCCCTCACACTGTCACTCAGTAACCCCTCTCCCCCAGCACCCTGTGTTACTGACTGTGTCTGTACTGATGTTAATCCAGCTCCCTCACACTGTCACTCAGTAACCCCTCTCCCCCAGCACCCTGTGTTACTGACTGTGTCTGTACTGATGTTAATCCAGCTCCCTCACACTGTCACTCAGTAACCCCTCTCCCCCAGCACACTGTGTTACTGACTGTGTCTGTACTGATGTTAATCCAGGTCCCTCACACTGTCACTCTGTAACCCCTCTCCCCCAGCACCCTGTGTTCCTGACTGTATCTGTACTGATGTTAATCCAGCTCCCTCACACTGTCACTCAGTAACCCCTCTACATCAGCACCCTGTGTTACTGACTGTGTCTGTACTGATGTTAATCCAGCTCCCTCACACTGTCACTCAGTCACCCCTCTCCCCCAGCACCCTGTGTTACTGACTGTATCTGTACTGATGTTCATCCAGCTCCCACACATTGTCACTCAGTAACCCCTCTCCCCCCAGCACCCTGTGTTACTGACTGTATCTGCACTGATGTTAAACCAGCTCCCTCACACTGTCACTCAGTATCCCCTCTCCCCCAGCACCCTGTGTTACTGACTGAATCTGTACTGATGTTAATCCAGCTCCCTCACACTGTGACTGAGTAATCCCTCTCCCCCAGCACCCTGTGTTCCCGACTGTATCTCGACTGATGTTAATCCAGCTCCCTCACACTGTCACTCAGTAACCCTCTTCCCCCGCACCCTGTGTTACTGAATGTATCTGTACTGATGTTACTCCAGCTCCCTCACACTGTCACTCTGTAACCCCTCTCCCCCAGCTCCCTGTGTTACTGACTGTATCTGTACTGATGTTAATCCAGCTCCCTCACACTGTGACTGAGTAAACCCTCTCCCCCAGCACCGTGTGTTACTGACTGTATCTGCACTGATGTTAATCCAGCTCCCTCACACTGTCACTCAGTAACCCCTCTCCCCCAGCAACCCTGTGTTACTGACTGTATCTCCACTGATGTTAATCCAGCTCCCTCACACTGTCACTCTGTAACCCCTCTCCCCCAGCTCCCTGTGTTACTGACTGTATCTGTACTGATGTTAATCCAGCTCCCTCACACTGTGACTGAGTAAACCCTCTCCCCCAGCACCGTGTGTTACTGACTGTATCTGCACTGATGTTAATCCAGCTCCCTCACACTGTCACTCAGTAACCCCTCTCCCCCAGCACCCTGTGTTACTGACTGTGTCTGTACTGATGTTAATCCAGCTCCCTCACACTGTCACTCAGTAACCCCTCTCCCCCAGCACCCTGTGTTACTGACTGTGTCTGTACTGATGTTAATCCAGCTCCCTCACACTGTCACTCAGTAACCCCTCTCCCCCAGCACACTGTGTTACTGACTGTGTCTGTACTGATGTTAATCCAGGTCCCTCACACTGTCACTCTGTAACCCCTCTCCCCCAGCACCCTGTGTTCCTGACTGTATCTGTACTGATGTTAATCCAGCTCCCTCACACTGTCACTCAGTAACCCCTCTACATCAGCACCCTGTGTTACTGATGTGTCTGTACTGATGTTAATCCAGCTCCCTCACACTGTGACTGAGTAATCCCTCTCCCCCAGCACCCTGTGTTCCCGACTGTATCTCGACTGATGTTAATCCAGCTCCCTCACACTGTCACTCAGTAACCCTCTTCCCCCGCACCCTGTGTTACTGAATGTATCTGTACTGATGTTAATCCAGCTCCCTAACACTGTCACTCAGTAATCCCTCTCCCCCCAGCACCCTGTGTTCCTGACTGTATCTGTACTGATGTTAATCCAGCTCCCTCACACTGTCACTCAGTAACCCCTCTCCCCCAGCACCCTGTGTTACTGATTGTGTCTGTACTGATGTTAATCCAGCTCCCTCACACTGTCACTCAGTAACCCCTCTCCCCCAGCACCCTGTGTTACTGACTGTGTCTGTACTGATGTTAATCCAGCTCCCTCACACTGTCACTCAGTAACCCCTCTCCCCCAGCACACTGTGTTACTGACTGTGTCTGTACTGATGTTAATCCAGCTCCCTCACACTGTCACTCTGTAACCCCTCTCCCCCAGCACCCTGTGTTCCTGACTGTATCTGTACTGATGTTAATCCAGCTCCCTCACACTGTCACTCAGTAACCCCTCTACATCAGCACCCTGTGTTACTGACTGTGTCTGTACTGATGTTAATCCAGCTCCCTCACACTGTCACTCAGTCACCCCTCTCCCCCAGCACCCTGTGTTACTGACTGTATCTGTACTGATGTTCATCCAGCTCCCACACATTGTCACTCAGTAACCCCTCTCCCCCCAGCACCCTGTGTTACTGACTGTTCTGCACTGATGTTAAACCAGCTCCCTCACACTGTCACTCAGTATCCCCTCTCCCCCAGCACCCTGTGTTACTGACTGAATCTGTACTGATGTTAATCCAGCTCCCTCACACTGTGACTGAGTAATCCCTCTCCCCCAGCACCCTGTGTTCCCGACTGTATCTCGACTGATGTTAATCCAGCTCCCTCACACTGTCACTCAGTAACCCTCTTCCCCCGCACCCTGTGTTACTGAATGTATCTGTACTGATGTTAATCCAGCTCCCTCACACTGTCACTCTGTAACCCCTCTCCCCCAGCACCCTGTGTTACTGACTGAATCTGTACTGATGTGAATCCAGCTCCCTCACACTGTCACTCTGTCTCCCCTCTCCCCCAGCACCCTGTGTTACTGACTGTCTGTACTGATGTTAATCCAGCTCCCTCACACTGTGACTGAGTAAACCCTCTCCCCCAGCACTGTGTTACTGACTATCTGTACTGATGTTAATCCAGCTCCCTCACACTGTGACTGAGTAAACCCTCTCCCCCAGCACCCTGTGTTACTGACTGTTTCTGCACTGATGTTAATCCAGCTCCCTCACACTGTCACTCTGTAACCCCTCTCCCCCAGCACCCTGTGTTACTGACTATCTGTACTGATGTGAATCCAGCTCCCTCACACTGTGACTGAGTAAACCCTCTCTCCCAGCACCCTGTGTTACTGACTGCATCTGCACTGATGTTAATCCAGCTCCCTCACACTGTCACTCAGTAACCCCTCTCCCCCAGCACCCTGTGTTACTGACTGTTTCTGCACTGATGTTAATCCAGCTCCCTCACACTGTCACTCTGTAACCCCTCTCCCACAGCACCCTGTGTTACTGACTGTGTCTGTACTGATGTTAATCCAGCTCCCTCACACTGTCACTCTGTAACCCCTCTCCCCCAGCACCCTGTGTTACTGACTATCTGTACTGATGTGAATCCAGCTCCCTCACACTGTGACTGAGTAAACCCTCTCTCCCAGCACCCTGTGTTACTGACTGCATCTGCACTGATGTTAATCCAGCTCCCTCACACTGTCACTCAGTAACCCCCCTCCCCCAGCACCCTGTGTTACTGACTGTGTCTTTACTGATGTTAATCCAGCTCCCTCACACTGTCAATCAGTAACCCCTCTCCCCCAGCACACTGTGTTAATGACTGTATCTGTCCTGATGTTAATCCTGCTCCCTCACACTGTCACTCAGTAACGCCTCTCCCCCAGCACCCTGTGTTACTGACTGTGTCTGTACTGATGTTAATCCAGCTCCCTCACACTGTCACTCTGTACCCCCTCTCCCCCAGCACCCTGTGTTCCTGACTGTATCTGTACTGATGTTAATCCAGCTCCCTCACACTGTCACTCTGTAACCCATCTCCCCCAGCACCCTGTGTTACTGACTGTATCTGTACTAATGTTAATCCAGCTCCCTCACACTGTCACTCAGTAACCCCTCTCCCCCAGCACCCTGTGTTACTGACTGTGTCTGTACTGATGTCAATCCAGCTCCCTCACACTGTCACTCAGTCGCCCCTCTCCCCCAGCACCCTGTGTTACTGACTGTATCTCTACTGATGTTAGTACAGCTCCCTCACACTGACACTCAGTCGCCCCCCTACTCCAGCCCCTGTGTTATTGACTGTATCTGTACTGATGTTAATCCAGCTCCCTCACACTGTCACTCAGTAACCCCTCTCCCCCAGCACCCTGTGTTACTGGCTGTATCTGTACTGATGTTAATCCAGCTCCCTCACACTGTCACTCTGTAACCCCTCTCCCCCAGCACCCTGTGTTACTGACTGTATCTGTACTAATGTTAATCCAGCTCCCTCACACTGTCACTCAGTAACGCCTCTCCCCCAGCACCCTGTGTTACTGACTGTGTCTGTACTGATGTTAATCCAGCTCCCTCACACTGTCAGTCAGTAACCCCTCTCCCCCCAGCACCCTGTGTTACTGACTGTATCTGCACTGATGTTAAACCAGCTACCTCACACTGTGACTGAGTAATCCCTCTCCCCCAGCACCCTGTGTTCCTGACTGTATCTCGACTGATGTTAATCCAGCTCCCTCACACTGTCACTGAGTAACCCACTTCCCCAGCACCCTGTGTTACTGACTGTATCTGTACTGATGTTAATCCAGCTCCCTCACACTGTCACTCAGTAATCCCTCTCCCCCCAGCACCCTGTGTTCCTGACTGTATCTGTACTGATGTTAATCCAGCTCCCTCACACTGTCATTCAGTAACTTCTCTCCCCCCAGCACCCTGTGTTACTGACTGTGTCTGTACTGATGTTAATGCAGATCCCTCACACTGTCATTCAGTATCCCCAGTCCCCCCAGCACCCTGTGTTACTGACTGTGTCTGTACTGATGTTAATGCAGCTCCCTCACACTGTCACTCTGTAACCCCTCTCCCCCAGCACCCTGTGTTACTGACTGTATCTGTACTGATGTTAATCCAGCTCCCTCACACTGTCACTCAGTAACCCCTCTCCCCCAGCACCCTGTGTTAATGACTGTGTCTGTACTGATGTTAATCCAGCTCCCTCACACTGTCACTCTGTAACCCCTCTCCCCCAGCACTCTGTGTTACTGACTGTATCTGCACTGATGTTAAACCAGCTCCCTCACACTGTCACTCAGTAACCCCTCTCCCCCAGCACCCTGTGTTACTGACTGTGTCTGTACTGATGTTTATCCAGCTCCCTCACACTGTCACTCTGTAACCCCTCTCCCCCAGCACCCTGTGTTCCTGACTGTATCTGTACTGATGTTAATCCAGCTCCCTCAGACTGTCACTCTGTAACCCCTCTCCCCCAGCACACTGTGTTACTGACTGTATCTGTACTAATGTTAATCCAGCTCCCCCACACTGTCATTCAGTAACCCCTATCCCCCAGCACCCTGTGTTACTGACTGTATCTTGACTGATGTTAGTCCAGCTCCCTCACACTGTCACTCAGTAACGCCTCTCCCCCAGCACCCTGTGTTACTGACTGTGTCTGTACTAATGTTAATGCAGCTCCCTCACACTGTCATTCAGTAACCCCTCTCCCCCAGCACACTGTGTTACTGACTGAATCTGTACTGATGTTAATGCAGCTCCCTCACACTGTCATTCAGTAACCCCTCTCCCCCCAGCACCCTGTGTTACTGACTGTGTCTGTACTGATGTTAATGCAACTCCCTCACACTGTAATTCAGTAACCCCTGTCCCGCCAGCACCCTGTGTTACTGACTGTATCTGTACTGATGTTAATCCAGCTCCCTCACACTGTGACTGAGTAATCCCTCTCCCCCAGCACCCTGTGTTACTGACTGTGTCTGTACTGATGTTAATCCAGCTCCCTCACACTGTCACTCAGTAACCCCTCTCCCCCAGCACACTGTGTTACTGACTGTGTCTGAACTGATGTTAATCCAGCTCCCTCACGCTGTCACTCTGTAACCCCTCTCCCCCAGCACAATGTGTTACTGACTGTATCTGTACTGATGTTAATCCAGCTCCCTAACACTGTCACTCAGTAATCCCTCTCCCCCAGCACCCTGTGTTACTGACTGTGTCTGTACTGATGTTAATCCAGCTCCCTCACACTGTCACTCAGTAACCCCTCTCCCCCAGCACCCTGTGTTACTGACTGTGTCTGTACTGATGTTAATCCAGCTCCCTCACACTGTCACTCAGTAACCCCTCTCCCCCAGCACACTGTGTTACTGACTGTGTCTGTACTGATGTTAATCCAGCTCCCTCACACTGTCACTCTGTAACCCCTCTCCCCCAGCACCCTGTGTTCCTGACTGTATCTGTACTGATGTTAATCCAGCTCCCTCACACTGTCACTCAGTAACCCCTCTACATCAGCACCCTGTGTTACTGACTGTGTCTGTACTGATGTTAATCCAGCTCCCTCACACTGTCACTCAGTCACCCCTCTCCCCCAGCACCCTGTGTTACTGACTGCATCTGTACTGATGTTCATCCAGCTCCCACACATTGTCACTCAGTCACCCCTCTCCCCCAGCACCCTGTGTTACTGACTGTATCTGTACTGATGTTCATCCAGCTCCCACACATTGTCACTCAGTAACCCCTCTCCCCCCAGCACCCTGTGTTACTGACTGTATCTGCACTGATGTTAAACCAGCTCCCTCACACTGTCACTCAGTATCCCCTCTCCCCCAGCACCCTGTGTTACTGACTGAATCTGTACTGATGTTAATCCAGCTCCCTCACACTGTGACAGAGTAATCCCTCTCCCCCAGCACCCTGTGTTCCCGACTGTATCTCGACTGATGTTAATCCAGCTCCCTCACACTGTCACTCAGTAACCCTCTTCCCCCGCACCCTGTGTTACTGAATGTATCTGTACTGATGTTAATCCAGCTCCCTAACACTGTCACTCAGTAATCCCTCTCCCCCCAGCACCCTGTGTTCCTGACTGTATCTGTACTGATGTTAATCCAGCTCCCTCACACTGTCACTCTGTAACCCCTCTCCCCCAGCACCCTGTGTTACTGACTGAATCTGTACTGATGTGAATCCAGCTCCCTCACACTGTCACTCTGTCTCCCCTCTCCCCCAGCACCCTGTGTTACTGACTATCTGTACTGATGTTAATCCAGCTCCCTCACACTGTGACTGAGTAAACCCTCTCCCCCAGCACCGTGTTACTGACTGTTTCTGCACTGATGTTAATCCAGCTCCCTCACACTGTCACTCTGTAACCCCTCTCCCACAGCACCCTGTGTTACTGACTGTGTCTGTACTGATGTTAATCCAGCTCCCTCACACTGTCACTCTGTAACCCCTCTCCCCCAGCACCCTGTGTTACTGACTATCTGTACTGATGTGAATCCAGCTCCCTCACACTGTGACTGAGTAAACCCTCTCTCCCAGCACCCTGTGTTACTGACTGCATCTGCACTGATGTTAATCCAGCTCCCTCACACTGTCACTCAGTAACCCCTCTCCCCCAGCACCCTGTGTTACTGACTGTGTCTTTACTGATGTTAATCCAGCTCCCTCACACTGTCACTCAGTAACCCCTCTCCCCCAGCACACTGTGTTAATGACTGTATCTGTCCTGATGTTAATCCTGCTCCCTCACACTGTCACTCAGTAACGCCTCTCCCCCAGCACCCTGTGTTACTGACTGTGTCTGTACTGATGTTAATCCAGCTCCCTCACACTGTCACTCTGTACCCCCTCTCCCCCAGCACCCTGTGTTCCTGACTGTATCTGTACTGATGTTAATCCAGCTCCCTCACACTGTCACTCTGTAACCCATCTCCCCCAGCACCCTGTGTTACTGACTGTATCTGTACTAATGTTAATCCAGCTCCCTCACACTGTCACTCAGTAACCCCTCTCCCCCAGCACCCTGTGTTACTGACTGTGTCTGTACTGATGTCAATCTAGCTCCCTCACACTGTCACTCAGTCGCCCCTCTCCCCCAGCACCCTGTGTTACTGACTGTATCTCTACTGATGTTAGTACAGCTCCCTCACACTGACACTCAGTCGCCCCCCTACTCCAGCCCCTGTGTTATTGACTGTATCTGTACTGATGTTAATCCAGTTCCCTCACACTGTCACTCAGTAACCCCTCTCCCCCAGCACCCTGTGTTACTGGCTGTATCTGTACTGATGTTAATCCAGCTCCCTCACACTGTCACTCTGTAACCCCTCTCCCCCAGCACCCTGTGTTACTGACTGTATCTGTACTAATGTTAATCCAGCTCCCTCACACTGTCACTCAGTAACGCCTCTCCCCCAGCACCCTGTGTTACTGACTGTGTCTGTACTGATGTTAATCCAGCTCCCTCACACTGTCAGTCAGTAACCCCTCTCCCCCCAGCACCCTGTGTTACTGACTGTATCTGCACTGATGTTAAACCAGCTACCTCACACTGTGACTGAGTAATCCCTCTCCCCCAGCACCCTGTGTTCCTGACTGTATCTCGACTGATGTTAATCCAGCTCCCTCACACTGTCACTGAGTAACCCACTTCCCCAGCACCCTGTGTTACTGACTGTATCTGTACTGATGTTAATCCAGCTCCCTCACACTGTCACTCAGTAATCCCTCTCCCCCCAGCACCCTGTGTTCCTGACTGTATCTGTACTGATGTTAATCCAGCTCCCTCACACTGTCATTCAGTAACTTCTCTCCCCCCAGCACCCTGTGTTACTGACTGTGTCTGTACTGATGTTAATGCAGATCCCTCACACTGTCATTCAGTATCCCCAGTCCCCCCAGCACCCTGTGTTACTGACTGTGTCTGTACTGATGTTAATGCAGCTCCCTCACACTGTCACTCAGTATCCCCTCTCCCCCAGCACCCTGTGTTACTGACTGAATCTGTACTGATGTTAATCCAGCTCCCTCACACTGTAACTCTGTAACCCCTCTCCCCCAGCACCCTGTGTTACTGACTGTATCTGTACTGATGTTAATCCAGCTCCCTCACACTGTCACTCAGTAACCCCTCTCCCCCAGCACCCTGTGTTACTGACTGTGTCTGTACTGATGTTAATCCAGCTCCCTCACACTGTCACTCTGTCACCCCTCTCCCCCAGCACCCTGTGTTACTGACTGTATCTGCACTGATGTTAAACCAGCTCCCTCACACTGTCACTCAGTAACCCCTCTCCCCCAGCACCCTGTGTTACTGACTGTGTCTGTACTGATGTTAATCCAGCTCCCTCACACTGTCACTCTGTAACCCCTCTCCCCCAGCACCCTGTGTTCCTGACTGTATCTGTACTGATGTTAATCCAGCTCCCTCAGACTGTCACTCTGTAACCCCTCTCCCCCAGTACACTGTGTTACTGACTGTATCTGTACTAATGTTAATCCAGCTCCCCCACACTGTCATTCAGTAACCCCTATCCCCCAGCACCCTGTGTTACTGACTGTATCTTGACTGATGTTAGTCCAGCTCCCTCACACTGTCACTCAGTAACGCCTCTCCCCCAGCACCCTGTGTTACTGACTGTGTCTGTACTAATGTTAATGCAGCTCCCTCACACTGTCATTCAGTAACCCCTCTCCCCCAGCACACTGTGTTACTGACTGAATCTGTACTGATGTTAATGCAGCTCCCTCACACTGTCATTCTGTAACCCCTCTCCCCCCAGCACCCTGTGTTACTGACTGTGTCTGTACTGATGTTAATGCAACTCCCTCACACTGTAATTCAGTAACCCCTGTCCCCCCAGCACCCTGTGTTACTGACTGTATCTGTACTGATGTTAATCCAGCTCCCTCACACTGTGACTGAGTAATCCCTCTCCCCCAGCACCCTGTGTTACTGACTGTGTCTGTACTGATGTTAATCCAGCTCCCTCACACTGTCACTCAGTAACCCCTCTCCCCCAGCACACTGTGTTACTGACTGTGTCTGTACTGATGTTATTCCAGCTCCCTCACGCTGTCACTCTGTAACCCCTCTCCCCCAGCACAATGTGTTACTGACTGTATCTGTACTGATGTTAATCCAGCTCCCTCACACTGTCACTCAGTAACCCCTCTACATCAGCACCCTGTGTTACTGACTGTGTCTGTACTGATGTTAATCCAGCTCCCTCACACTGTCACTCAGTCACCCCTCTCCCCCAGCACCCTGTGTTACTGACTGTATCTGTACTGATGTTCATCCAGCTCCCACACATTGTCACTCAGTAACCCCTCTCCCCCCAGCACCCTGTGTTACTGACTGTATCTGCACTGATGTTAAACCAGCTCCCTCACACTGTCACTCAGTATCCCCTCTCCCCCAGCACCCTGTGTTACTGACTGAATCTGTACTGATGTTAATCCAGCTCCCTCACACTGTGACTGAGTAATCCCTCTCCCCCAGCACCCTGTGTTCCCGACTGTATCTCGACTGATGTTAATCCAGCTCCCTCACACTGTCACTCAGTAACCCTCTTCCCCCGCACCCTGTGTTACTGAATGTATCTGTACTGATGTTAATCCAGCTCCCTAACACTGTCATTCAGTAATCCCTCTCCCCCAGCACCCTGTGTTACTGACTGTGTCTGTACTGATGTTAATCCAGCTCCCTCACACTGTCACTCAGTAACCCCTCTCCCCCAGCACCCTGTGTTACTGACTGTTTCTGTACTGATGTTAATCCAGCTCCCTCACACTGTCACTCAGTAACCCCTCTCCCCCAGCACACTGTGTTACTGACTGTGTCTGTACTGATGTTAATCCAGCTCCCTCACACTGTCACTCTGTAACCCCTCTCCCCCAGCACCCTGTGTTCCTGACTGTATCTGTACTGATGTTAATCCAGCTCCCTCACACTGTCACTCAGTAACCCCTCTACATCAGCACCCTGTGTTACTGACTGTGTCTGTACTGATGTTAATCCAGCTCCCTCACACTGTCACTCAGTCACCCCTCTCCCCCAGCACCCTGTGTTACTGACTGTATCTGTACTGATGTTCATCCAGCTCCCACACATTGTCACTCAGTAACGCCTCTCCCCCCAGCACCCTGTGTTACTGACTGTATCTGCACTGATGTTAAACCAGCTCCCTCACACTGTCACTCAGTATCCCCTCTCCCCCAGCACCCTGTGTTACTGACTGAATCTGTACTGATGTTAATCCAGCTCCCTCACACTGTGACTGAGTAATCCCTCTCCCCCAGCACCCTGTGTTCCCGACTGTATCTCGACTGATGTTAATCCAGCTCCCTCACACTGTCACTCAGTAACCCTCTTCCCCCGCACCCTGTGTTACTGAATGTATCTGTACTGATGTTAATCCAGCTCCCTAACACTGTCACTTAGTAATCCCTCTCCCCCCAGCACCCTGTGTTCCTGACTGTATCTGTATTGATGTTAATCCAGCTCCCTCACACTGTCACTCTGTAACCCCTCTCCCCCAGCACCCTGTGTTACTGACTGAATCTGTACTGATGTGAATCCAGCTCCCTCACACTGTCACTCTGTCACCCCTCTCCCCCAGCACCCTGTGTTACTCACTATCTGTACTGATGTTAATCCAGCTCCCTCACACTGTCACTCTGTAACCCCTCTCCCCCAGCACCCTGTGTTCCTGACTGTATCTGTACTGATGTTAATCCAGCACCCTCACACTGTCACTCAGTAACCCCTCTACATCAGTACCCTGTGTTACTGACTGTGTCTGTACTGATGTTAATCCAGCTCCCTCACACTGTCACTCTGTAACCCCTCTCCCCCAGCACCCTGTGTTACTGACTGAATCTGTACTGATGTGAATCCAGCTCCCTCACACTGTCACTCTGTCACCCCTCTCCCCCAGCACCCTGTGTTACTGACTATCTGTACTGATGTTAATCCAGCTCCCTCACACTGTGACTGAGTAAACCCTCTCCCCCAGCACCGTGTTACTGACTATCTGTACTGATGTTAATCCAGCTCCCTCACACTGTGACTGAGTAAACCCTCTCCCCCAGCTCCCTGTGTTACTGACTGTTTCTGCACTGATGTTAATCCAGCTCCCTCACACTGTCACTCTGTAACCCCTCTCCCCCAGCACCCTGTGTTACTGACTGTGTCTGTACTGATGTTAATCCAGCTCCCTCACACTGTCACTCAGTAACCCCTCTCCCCCAGCACACTGTGTTACTGACTGTATCTGTACTGATGTTAATCCAGCTCCCTCAGACTGTCACTCAGTAACGCCTCTCCCCCAGCACCCTGTGTTCCCGACTGTATCTCGACTGATGTTAATCCAGCTCCCTCACACTGTCACTCAGTAACCCTCTTCCCCCGCACCCTGTGTTACTGAATGTATCTGTACTGATGTTAATCCAGCTCCCTAACACTGTCACTCAGTAATCCCTCTCCCCCCAGCACCCTGTGTTCCTGACTGTATCTGTACTGATGTTAATCCAGCTCCCTCACACTGTCACTCTGTAACCCCTCTCCCCCAGCACCCTGTGTTACTGACTGAATCTGTACTGATGTGAATCCAGCTCCCTCACACTGTCACTCTGTCACCCCTCTCCCCCAGCACCCTGTGTTACTGACTATCTGTACTGATGTTAATCCAGCTCCCTCACACTGTGACTGAGTAAACCCTCTCCCCCAGCACCGTGTTACTGACTATCTGTACTGATGTTAATCCAGCTCCCTCACACTGTGACTGAGTAAACCCTCTCCCCCAGCACCCTGTGTTACTGACTGTTTCTGCACTGATGTTAATCCAGCTCCCTCACACTGTCACTCTGTAACCCCTCTCCCCCAGCACCCTGTGTTACTGACTGTGTCTGTACTGATGTTTATCCAGCTCCCTCACACTGTCACTCTGTAACCCCTCTCCCCCAGCACCCTGTGTTACTGACTATCTGTACTGATTTTAATCCAGCTCCCTCACACTGTGACTGAGTAAACCCTCTCCCCCAGCACCCTGTGTTCCTGACTGTATCTCGACTGATGTTAATCCAGCTCCCTCACACTGTCACTGAGTAACCCACTTCCCCAGCACCCTGTGTTACTGACTGTATCTGTACTGATGTTAATCCAGCTTCCTCACACTGTCACTCTGTAACCCCTCTCCCCCAGCACCCTGTGTTACTGACTGTGTCTGTACTGATGTTTATCCAGCTCCCTCACACTGTCACTCTGTAACCCCTCTCCCCCAGCACCCTGTGTTACTGACTATCTGTACTGATTTTAATCCAGCTCCCTCACACTGTGACTGAGTAAACCCTCTCTCCCAGCACCCTGTGTTACTGACTGCATCTGCACTGATGTGAATCCAGCTCCCTCACACTGTCACTCAGTAACCCCTCTCCCCCAGCACCCTGTGTTACTGACTGTGTCTGTACTGATGTTAATCCAGCTCCCTCACACTGTCACTCAGTAACCCCTCTCCCCCAGCACACTGTGTTAATGACTGTATCTGTCCTGATGTTAATCCTGCTCCCTCACACTGTCACTCAGTAACGCCTCTCCCCCAGCACCCTGTGTTACTGACTGTGTCTGTACTGATGTTAAACCAGCTACCTCACACTGTGACTGAGTAATCCCTCTCCCCCAGCACCCTGTGTTCCTGACTGTATCTCGACTGATGTTAATCCAGCTCCCTCACACTGTCACTGAGTAACCCACTTCCCCAGCACCCTGTGTTACTGACTGTATCTGTACTGATGTTAATCCAGCTTCCTCACACTGTCACTCTGTAACCCCTCTCCCCCAGCACCCTGTGTTACTGACTGTGTCTGTACTGATGTTTATCCAGCTCCCTCACACTGTCACTCAGTAACCCCTCTCCCCCAGCACACTGTGTTACTGACTGTATCTGTACTGATGTTAATCCAGCTCCCTCAGACTGTCACTCAGGAACGCCTCTCCCCCAGCACCCTGTGTTCCCGACTGTATCTCGACTGATGTTAATCCAGCTCCCTCACACTGTCACTCAGTAACCCTCTTCCCCCGCACCCTGTGTTACTGAATGTATCTGTACTGATGTTAATCCAGCTCCCTAACACTGTCACTCAGTAATCCCTCTCCCCCCAGCACCCTGTGTTCCTGACTGTATCTGTACTGATGTTAATCCAGCTCCCTCACACTGTCACTCTGTAACCCCTCTCCCCCAGCACCCTGTGTTACTGACTGAATCTGTACTGATGTGAATCCAGCTCCCTCACACTGTCACTCTGTCACCCCTCTCCCCCAGCACCCTGTGTTACTGACTATCTGTACTGATGTTAATCCAGCTCCCTCACACTGTGACTGAGTAATCCCTCTCCCCCAGCACCGTGTTACTGACTATCTGTACTGATGTTAATCCAGCTCCCTCACACTGTGACTGAGTAAACCCTCTCCCCCAGCACCGTGTTACTGACTATCTGTACTGATGTTAATCCAGCTCCCTCACACTGTGACTGAGTAAACCCTCTCCCCCAGCACCCTGTGTTACTGACTGTTTCTGCACTGATGTTAATCCAGCTCCCTCACACTGTCACTCTGTACCCCTCTCCCACAGCACCCTGTGTTAAAGACTGTGTCTGTACTGATGTTAATCCAGCTCCCTCACACTGTCACTCTGTAACCCCTCTCCCCCAGCACCCTGTGTTACTGACTATCTGTACTGATGTTAATCCAGCTCCCTCACACTGTGACTGAGTAAACCCTCTCTCCCAGCACCCTGTGTTACTGACTGCATCTGCACTGATGTTAATCCAGCTCCCTCACACTGTCACTCAGTAACCCCTCTCCCCCAGCACCCTGTGTTACTGACTGTGTCTGTACTGATGTTAATCCATCTCCCTCACACTGTCACTCAGTAACCCCTCTCCCCCAGCACACTGTGTTAATGACTGTATCTGTCCTGATGTTAATCCTGCTCCCTCACACTGTCACTCAGTAACGCCTCTCCCCCAGCACCCTGTGTTACTGACTGTGTCTGTACTGATGTTAATCCAGCTCCCTCACACTGTCACTCTGTACCCCCTCTCCCCCAGCACCCTGTGTTCCTGACTGTATCTGTACTGATGTTAAGCCAGCTCCCTCACACTGTCACTCTGTAACCCATCTCCCCCAGCACCCTGTGTTACTGACTGTATCTGTACTAATGTTAATCCAGCTCCCTCACACTGTCACTCAGTAACCCCTCTCCCCCAGCACCCTGTGTTACTGACTGTGTCTGTACTGATGTCAATCCAGCTCCCTCACACTGTCACTCAGTCGCCCCTCTCCCCCAGCACCCTGTGTTACTGACTGTATCTCTACTGATGTTAGTACAGCTCCCTCACACTGACACTCAGTCGCCCCCCTACTCCAGCCCCTGTGTTATTGACTGTATCTGTACTGATGTTAATCCAGCTCCCTCACACTGTCACTCAGTAACCCCTCTCCCCCAGCACCCTGTGTTACTGGCTGTATCTGTACTGATGTTAATCCAGCTCCCTCACACTGTCACTCTGTAACCCCTCTCCCCCAGCACCCTGTGTTACTGACTGTATCTGTACTAATGTTAATCCAGCTCCCTCACACTGTCACTCAGTAACGCCTCTCCCCCAGCACCCTGTGTTACTGACTGTGTCTGTACTGATGTTAATCCAGCTCCCTCACACTGTCAGTCAGTAACCCCTCTCCCCCCAGCACCCTGTGTTACTGACTATCTGTACTGATGTTAATCCAGCTCCCTCACACTGTGACTGAGTAAACCCTCTCTCCCAGCACCCTGTGTTACTGACTGCATCTGCACTGATGTTAATCCAGCTCCCTCACACTGTCACTCAGTAACCCCTCTCCCCCAGCACCCTGTGTTACTGACTGTGTCTGTACTGATGTTAATCCATCTCCCTCACACTGTCACTCAGTAACCCCTCTCCCCCAGCACACTGTGTTAATGACTGTATCTGTCCTGATGTTAATCCTGCTCCCTCACACTGTCACTCAGTAACGCCTCTCCCCCAGCACCCTGTGTTACTGACTGTGTCTGTACTGATGTTAATCCAGCTCCCTCACACTGTCACTCTGTACCCCCTCTCCCCCAGCACCCTGTGTTCCTGACTGTATCTGTACTGATGTTAAGCCAGCTCCCTCACACTGTCACTCTGTAACCCATCTCCCCCAGCACCCTGTGTTACTGACTGTATCTGTACTAATGTTAATCCAGCTCCCTCACACTGTCACTCAGTAACCCCTCTCCCCCAGCACCCTGTGTTACTGACTGTGTCTGTACTGATGTCAATCCAGCTCCCTCACACTGTCACTCAGTCGCCCCTCTCCCCCAGCACCCTGTGTTACTGACTGTATCTCTACTGATGTTAGTACAGCTCCCTCACACTGACACTCAGTCGCCCCCCTACTCCAGCCCCTGTGTTATTGACTGTATCTGTACTGATGTTAATCCAGCTCCCTCACACTGTCACTCAGTAACCCCTCTCCCCCAGCACCCTGTGTTACTGGCTGTATCTGTACTGATGTTAATCCAGCTCCCTCACACTGTCACTCTGTAACCCCTCTCCCCCAGCACCCTGTGTTACTGACTGTATCTGTACTAATGTTAATCCAGCTCCCTCACACTGTCACTCAGTAACGCCTCTCCCCCAGCACCCTGTGTTACTGACTGTGTCTGTACTGATGTTAATCCAGCTCCCTCACACTGTCAGTCAGTAACCCCTCTCCCCCCAGCACCCTGTGTTACTGACTGTATCTGCACTGATGTTAAACCAGCTACCTCACACTGTGACTGAGTAATCCCTCTCCCCCAGCACCCTGTGTTCCTGACTGTATCTCGACTGATGTTAATCCAGCTCCCTCACACTGTCACTCAGTCGCCCCCCTCCTCCAGCCCCTGTGTTATTGACTGTATCTGTACTGATGTTAATCCAGCTCCCTCACACTGTCACTCAGTAACCCCTCTCCCCCAGCACCCTGTGTTACTGGCTGTATCTGTACTGATGTGAATCCAGCTCCCTCACACTGTCACTCTGTAACCCCTCTCCCCCAGCACCCTGTGTTACTGACTGTATCTGTACTAATGTTAATCCAGCTCCCTCACACTGTCACTCAGTAACCCCTCTCCCCCAGCACCCTGTGTTACTGACTGTGTCTGTACTGATGTTAATCCAGCTCCCTCACACTGTCACTCTGTAACCCCTCTCCCCCAGCACCCTGTGTTACTGACTGAATCTGTACTGATGTTAATCCAGCTCCCTCACACTGTAACTCTGTAACCCCTCTCCCCCAGCACCCTGTGTTACTGACTGTATCTGTACTGATGTTAATCCAGCTCCCTCACACTGTCACTCAGTAACCCCTCTCCCCCAGCACCCTGTGTTACTGACTGTGTCTGTACTGATGTTAATCCAGCTCCCTCACACTGTCAATCTGTAACCCCTCTCCCCCAGCACCCTGTGTTACTGACTGTATCTGCACTGATGTTAAACCAGCTCCCTCACACTGTCACTCAGTAACCCCTCTCCCCCAGCACCCTGTGTTACTGACTGTGTCTGTACTGATGTTAATCCAGCTCCCTCACACTGTCACTCTGTAACCCCTCTCCCCCAGCACCCTGTGTTCCTGACTGTATCTGTACTGATGTTAATCCAGCTCCCTCAGACTGTCACTCTGTAACCCCTCTCCCCCAGCACACTGTGTTACTGACTGTATCTGTACTAATGTTAATCCAGCTCCCCCACACTGTCATTCAGTAACCCCTATCCCCCAGCACCCTGTGTTACTGACTGTGTCTGTACTGATGTTAATGCAACTCCCTCACACTGTAATTCAGTAACCCCTCTCCCCCCAGCACCCTGTGTTACTGACTGTGTCTGTACTGATGTTAATGCAACTCCCTCACACTGTAATTCAGTAACCCCTCTCCCCCCAGCACCCTGTGTTACTGACTGTATCTGTACTGATGTTAATCCAGCTCCCTCACACTGTGACTGAGTAATCCCTCTCCCCCAGCACCCTGTGTTACTGACTGTGTCTGTACTGATGTTAATCCAGCTCCCTCACACTGTCACTCAGTAACCCCTCTCCCCCAGCACACTGTGTTACTGACTGTGTCTGTACTGATGTTAATCCAGCTCCCTCACGCTGTCACTCTGTAACCCCTCTCCCCCAGCACAATGTGTTACTGACTGTATCTGTACTGATGTTAATCCAGCTCCCTCACACTGTCACTCAGTAACCCCTCTACATCAGCACCCTGTGTTACTGACTGTGTCTGTACTGATGTTAATCCAGCTCCCACACATTGTCACTCAGTAACCCCTCTCCCCCCAGCACCCTGTGTTACTGACTGTATCTGCACTGATGTTAAACCAGCTCCCTCACACTGTCACTCAGTATCCCCTCTCCCCCAGCACCTTGTGTTACTGACTGAATCTGTACTGATGTTAATCCAGCTCCCTCACACTGTGACTGAGTAATCCCTCTCCCCCAGCACCCTGTGTTCCCGACTGTATCTCGACTGATGTTAATCCAGCTCCCTCACACTGTCACTCAGTAACCCTCTTCCCCCTCACCCAGTGTTACTGAATGTATCTGTACTGATGTTAATCCAGCTCCCTAACACTGTCACTCAGTAATCCCTCTCCCCCAGCACCCTGTGTTACTGACTGTGTCTGTACTGATGTTAATCCAGCTCCCTCACACTGTCACTCAGTAACCCCTCTCCCCCAGCACCCTGTGTTACTGACTGTGTCTGTACTGATGTTAATCCAGCTCCCTCACACTGTCACTCAGTAACCCCTCTCCCCCAGCACACTGTGTTACTGACTGTGTCTGTACTGATGTTAATCCAGCTCCCTCACACTGTCACTCTGTAACCCCTCTCCCCCAGCACCCTGTGTTCCTGACTGTATCTGTACTGATGTTAATCCAGCTCCCTCACACTGTCACTCAGTAACCCCTCTACATCAGCACCCTGTGTTACTGACTGTGTCTGTACTGATGTTAATCCAGCTCCCTCACACTGTCACTCAGTCACCCCTCTCCCCCAGCACCCTGTGTTACTGACTGTATCTGTACTGATGTTCATCCAGCTCCCACACATTGTCACTCAGTAACCCCTCTCCCCCCAGCACCCTGTGTTACTGACTGTATCTGCACTGATGTTAAACCAGCTCCCTCACACTGTCACTCAGTATCCCCTCTCCCCCAGCACCCTGTGTTACTGACTGAATCTGTACTGATGTTAATCCAGCTCCCTCACACTGTGACTGAGTAATCCCTCGCCCCCAGCACCCTGTGTTCCCGACTGTATCTCGACTGATGTTAATCCAGCTCCCTCACACTGTCACTCAGTAACCCTCTTCCCCCGCACCCTGTGTTACTGAATGTATCTGTACTGATGTTAATCCAGCTCCCTAACACTGTCACTCAGTAATCCCTCTCCCCCCAGCACCCTGTGTTCCTGACTGTATCTGTATTGATGTTAATCCAGCTCCCTCACACTGTCACTCTGTAACCCCTCTCCCCCAGCACCCTGTGTTACTGACTGAATCTGTACTGATGTGAATCCAGCTCCCTCACACTGTCACTCTGTCACCCCTCTCCCCCAGCACCCTGTGTTACTCACTATCTGTACTGATGTTAATCCAGCTCCCTCACACTGTGACTGAGTAAACCCTCTCCCCCAGCACCGTGTTACTGACTATCTGTACTGATGTTAATCCAGCTCCCTCACACTGTGACTGAGTAAACCCTCTCCCCCAGCTCCCTGTGTTACTGACTGTTTCTGCACTGATGTTAATCCAGCTCCCTCACACTGTCACTCTGTAACCCCTCTCCCCCAGCACCCTGTGTTACTGACTGTGTCTGTACTGATGTTAATCCAGCTCCCTCACACTGTCACTCAGTAACCCCTCTCCCCCAGCACACTGTGTTACTGACTGTATCTGTACTGATGTTAATCCAGCTCCCTCAGACTGTCACTCAGTAACGCCTCTCCCCCAGCACCCTGTGTTCCCGACTGTATCTCGACTGATGTTAATCCAGCTCCCTCACACTGTCACTCAGTAACCCTCTTCCCCCGCACCCTGTGTTACTGAATGTATCTGTACTGATGTTAATCCAGCTCCCTAACACTGTCACTCAGTAATCCCTCTCCCCCCAGCACCCTGTGTTCCTGACTGTATCTGTACTGATGTTAATCCAGCTCCCTCACACTGTCACTCTGTAACCCCTCTCCCCCAGCACCCTGTGTTACTGACTGAATCTGTACTGATGTGAATCCAGCTCCCTCACACTGTCACTCTGTCACCCCTCTCCCCCAGCACCCTGTGTTACTGACTATCTGTACTGATGTTAATCCAGCTCCCTCACACTGTGACTGAGTAAACCCTCTCCCCCAGCACCGTGTTACTGACTATCTGTACTGATGTTCATCCAGCTCCCTCACACTGTGACTGAGTAAACCCTCTCCCCCAGCACCCTGTGTTACTGACTGTTTCTGCACTGATGTTAATCCAGCTCCCTCACACTGTCACTCTGTAACCCCTCTCCCACAGCACCCTGTGTTACTGACTGTGTCTGTACTGATGTTAATCCAGCTCCCTCACACTGTCACTCTGTAACCCCTCTCCCCCAGCACCCTGTGTTACTGACTATCTGTACTGATGTTAATCCAGCTCCCTCACACTGTGACTGAGTAAACCCTCTCTCCCAGCACCCTGTGTTACTGACTGCATCTGCACTGATGTTAATCCAGCTCCCTCACACTGTCACTCAGTAACCCCTCTCCCCCAGCACCCTGTGTTACTGACTGTGTCTGTACTGATGTTAATCCAGCTCCCTCACACTGTCACTCAGTAACCCCTCTCCCCCAGCACACTGTGTTAATGACTGTATCTGTCCTGATGTTAATCCTGCTCCCTCACACTGTCACTCAGTAACGCCTCTCCCCCAGCACCCTGTGTTACTAACTGTGTCTGTACTGATGTTAATCCAGCTCCCTCACACTGTCACTCTGTACCCCCTCTCCCCCAGCACCCTGTGTTCCTGACTGTATCTGTACTGATGTTAATCCAGCTCCCTCACACTGTCACTCTGTAACCCATCTCCCCCAGCACCCTGTGTTACTGACTGTATCTGTACTAATGTTAATCCAGCTCCCTCACACTGTCACTCAGTAACCCCTCTCCCCCAGCACCCTGTGTTACTGACTGTGTCTGTACTGATGTCAATCCAGCTCCCTCACACTGTCACTCAGTCGCCCCTCTCCCCCAGCACCCTGTGTTACTGACTGTATCTCTACTGATGTTAGTACAGCTCCCTCACACTGACACTCAGTCGCCCCCCTACTCCAGCCCCTGTGTTATTGACTGTATCTGGACTGATGTTAATCCAGCTCCCTCACACTGTCACTCAGTAACCCCTCTCCCCCAGCACCCTGTGTTACTGGCTGTATCTGTACTGATGTTAATCCAGCTCCCTCACACTGTCACTCTGTAACCCCTCTCCCCCAGCACCCTGTGTTACTGACTGTATCTGTACTAATGTTAATCCAGCTCCCTCACACTGTCACTCAGTAACGCCTCTCCCCCAGCACCCTGTGTTACTGACTGTGTCTGTACTGATGTTAATCCAGCTCCCTCACACTGTCAGTCAGTAACCCCTCTCCCCCCAGCACCCTGTGTTACTGACTGTATCAGCACTGATGTTAAACCAGCTACCTCACACTGTGACTGAGTAATCCCTCTCCCCCAGCACCCTGTGTTCCTGACTGTATCTCGACTGATGTTAATCCAGCTCCCTCACACTGTCACTGAGTAACCCACTTCCCCAGCACCCTGTGTTACTGACTGTATCTGTACTGATGTTAATCCAGCTCCCTCACACTGTCACTCTGTAACCCCTCTCCCCCAGCACCCTGTGTTACTGACTGTGTCTGTACTGATGTTAATCCAGCTCCCTCACACTGTCACTCAGTAACCCCTCTCCCCCAGCACACTGTGTTACTGACTGTATCTGTACTGATGTTAATCCAGCTCCCTCAGACTGTCACTCAGTAACGCCTCTCCCCCAGCACCCTGTGTTCCCGACTGTATCTCGACTGATGTTAATCCAACTCCCTCACACTGTCACTCAGTAACCCTCTTCCCCCGCACCCTGTGTTACTGAATGTATCTGTACTGATGTTAATCCAGCTCCCTAACACTGTCACTCAGTAATCCCTCTCCCCCCAGCACCCTGTGTTCCTGACTGTATCTGTACTGATGTTAATCCAGCTCCCTCACACTGTCACTCTGTAACCCCTCTCCCCCAGCACCCTGTGTTACTGACTGAATCTGTACTGATGTGAATCCAGCTCCCTCACACTGTCACTCTGTCACCCCTCTCCCCCAGCACCCTGTGTTACTGACTATCTGTACTGATGTTAATCCAGCTCCCTCACACTGTGACTGAGTAAACCCCCTCCCCCAGCACCGTGTTACTGACTATCTGTACTGATGTTAATCCAGCTCCCTCACACTGCGACTGAGTAAACCCTCTCCCCCAGCACCCTCTGTTACTGACTGTTTCTGCACTGATGTTAATCCAGCTCCCTCACACTGTCACTCTGTAACCCCTCTCCCACAGCACCCTGTGTTACTGACTGTGTCTGTACTGATGTTAATCCAGCTCCCTCACACTGTCACTCTGTAACCCCTCTCCCCCAGCACCCTGTGTTACTGACTATCTGTACTGATGTTAATCCAGCTCCCTCACACTGTGACTGAGTAAACCCTCTCTCCCAGCACCCTGTGTTACTGACTGCATCTGCACTGATGTTAATCCAGCTCCCTCACACTGTCACTCAGTAACCCCTCTCCCCCAGCACCCTGTGTTACTGACTGTGTCTGTACTGATGTTAATCCAGCTCCCTCACACTGTCACTCAGTAACCCCTCTCCCCCAGCACACTGTGTTAATGACTGTATCTGTCCTGATGTTAATCCTGCTCCCTCACACTGTCACTCAGTAACGCCTCTCCCCCAGCACCCTGTGTTACTGACTGTGTCTGTACTGATGTTAATCCAGCTCCCTCACACTGTCACTCTGTACCCCCTCTCCCCCAGCACCCTGTGTTCCTGACTGTATCTGTACTGATGTTAATCCAGCTCCCTCACACTGTCACTCTGTAACCCATCTCCCCCAGCACCCTGTGTTACTGACTGTATCTGTACTAATGTTAATCCAGCTCCCTCACACTGTCACTCAGTAACCCCTCTCCCCCAGCACCCTGTGTTACTGACTGTGTCTGTACTGATGTCAATCCAGCTCCCTCACACTGTCACTCAGTCGCCCCTCTCCCCCAGCACCCTGTGTTACTGACTGTATCGCTACTGATGTTAGTACAGCTCCCTCACACTGACACTCAGTCGCCCCCCTACTCCAGCCCCTGTGTTATTGACTGTATCTGTACTGATGTTAATCCAGCTCCCTCACACTGTCACTCAGTAACCCCTCTCCCCCAGCACCCTGTGTTACTGGCTGTATCTGTACTGATGTTAATCCAGCTCCCTCACACTGTCACTCTGTAACCCCTCTCCCCCAGCACCCTGTGTTACTGACTGTATCTGTACTAATGTTAATCCAGCTCCCTCACACTGTCACTCAGTAACGCCTCTCCCCCAGCACCCTGTGTTACTGACTGTGTCTGTACTGATGTTAATCCAGCTCCCTCACACTGTCAGTCAGTAACCCCTCTCCCCCCAGCACCCTGTGTTACTGACTGTATCTGCACTGATGTTAAACCAGCTACCTCACACTGTGACTGAGTAATCCCTCTCCCCCAGCACACTGTGTTCCTGACTGTATCTCGACTGATGTTAATCCAGCTCCCTCACACTGTCACTGAGTAACCCACTTCCCCAGCACCCTGTGTTACTGACTGTATCTGTACTGATGTTAATCCAGCTCCCTCACACTGTCACTCAGTAATCCCTCTCCCCCCAGCACCCTGTGTTCCTGACTGTATCTGTACTGATGTTAATCCAGCTCCCTCACACTGTCATTCAGTAACTTCTCTCCCCCCAGCACCCTGTGTTACTGACTGTGTCTGTACTGATGTTAATGCAGATCCCTCACACTGTCATTCAGTATCCCCAGTCCCCCCAGCACCCTGTGTTACTGACTGTGTCTGTACTGATGTTAATGCAGCTCCCTCACACTGTCACTCAGTATTCCCTCTCCCCCAGCACCCTGTGTTACTGACTGAATCTGTACTGATGTTAATCCAGCTCCCTCACACTGTAACTCTGTAACCCCTCTCCCCCAGCACCCTGTGTTACTGACTGTATCTGTACTGATGTTAATCCAGCTCCCTCACACTGTCACCCAGTAACCCCACTCCCCCAGCACCCTGTGCTACTGACTGTGTCTGTACTGATGTTAATCCAGCTCCCTCACACTGTCACTCTGTAACCCCTCTCCCCCAGCACCCTGTGTTCCTGACTGTATCTGTACTGATGTTAATCCAGCTCCCTCACACTGTCACTCTGTAACCCCTCTCCCCCAGCACACTGTGTTACTGACTGTATCTGTACTAATGTTAATCCAGCTCCCCCACACTGTCACTCAGTAACCCCTCTCCCCCAGCACCCTGTGTTACTGACTGTATCTTGACTGATGTTAGTCCAGCTACCTCACACTGTCACTCAGTAACCCCTTTTCCCAGCACCCTGTGTTACTGACTGTATCTGCACTGATGTTAAACCAGCTCCCTCACACTGTCACTCAGTAACCCCTCTCCCCCAGCACCCTGTGTTACTGACTGTGTCTGTACTGATGTTAATCCAGCTCCCTCACACTGTCACTCTGTAACCCCTCTCCCCCAGCACCCTGTGTTCCTGACTGTATCTGTACTGATGTTAATCCAGCTCCCTCAGACTGTCACTCTGTAACCCCTCTCCCCCAGCACACTGTGTTACTGACTGTATCTGTACTAATGTTAATCCAGCTCCCCCACACTGTCACTCAGTAACCCCTATCCCCCAGCACCCTGTGTTACTGACTGTATCTTGACTGATGTTAGTCCAGCTCCCTCACATTGTCACTCAGTATCCCCTCTCCCCCAGCACCCTGTGTTACTGACTGAATCTGTATTGATGTTAATGCAGCTCCCTCACACTGTCATTCAGTAACCCCTCTCCCCCCAGCACCCTGTGTTACTGACTGTGTCTGTACTGATGTTAATGCAGCTCCCTCACACTGTGACTGAGTAATCCCTCTCCCCCAGCACCCTGTGTTACTGATTGTATCTCTACTGATGTTAATCCAGCTCCCTCACACTGTCACTCAGTAACCCTCTTCCCCAGCACCCTGTGTTACTGACTGTATCTGTACTGATGTTAATCCAGCTCCCTCACACTGTCACTCAGTAACCCCTCTCCCCCAGCAACCCTGTGTTACTGACTGTATCTCCACTGATGTTAATCCAGCTCCCTCACACTGTCACTCTGTAACCCCTCTCCCCCAGCTCCCTGTGTTACTGACTGTATCTGTACTGATGTTAATCCAGCTCCCTCACACTGTCACTCAGTAACCCCTCTCCCCCAGCACACTGTGTTACTGACTGTGTCTGTACTGATGTTAATCCAGCTCCCTCACACTGTCACTCTGTAACCCCTCTCCCCCAGCACAATGTGTTACTGACTGTATCTGTACTGATGTTAATCCAGCTCCCTCACACTGTCACTCAGTAACCCCTCTACATCAGCACCCTGTGTTACTGACTGTGTCTGTACTGATGTTAATCCAGCTCCCTCACACTGTCACTCAGTAACCCCTCTCCCCCCAGCACCCTGTGTTACTGACTGTATCTGCACTGATGTTAAACCAGCTCCCTCACACTGTCACTCAGTATCCCCTCTTCCCCCGCACCCTGTGTTACTGAATGTATCTGTACTGATGTTAATCCAGCTCCCTAACACTGTCACTCAGTAATCCCTCTCCCCCAGCACCCTGTGTTACTGACTGTGTCTGTACTGATGTTAATCCAGCTCCCTCACACTGTCACTCAGTAACCCCTCTCCCCCAGCACCCTGTGTTACTGACTGTGTCTGTACTGATGTTAATCCAGCTCCCTCACACTGTCACTCAGTAACCCCTCTCCCCCAGCACACTGTGTTACTGACTGTGTCTGTACTGATGTTAATCCAGCTCCCTCACACTGTCACTCTGTAACCCCTCTCCCCCAGCACCCTGTGTTCCTGACTGTATCTGTACTGATGTTAATCCAGCACCCTCACACTGTCACTCAGTAACCCCTCTACATCAGCACCCTGTGTTACTGACTGTGTCTGTACTGATGTTAATCCAGCTCCCTCACACTGTCACTCTGTAACCCCTCTCCCCCAGCACCCTGTGTTACTGACTGAATCTGTACTGATGTGAATCCAGCTCCCTCACACTGTCACTCTGTCACCCCTCTCCCCCAGCACCCTGTGTTACTGACTATCTGTACTGATGTTAATCCAGCTCCCTCACACTGTGACTGAGTAAACCCTCTCCCCCAGCACCGTGTTACTGACTATCTGTACTGATGTTAATCCAGCTCCCTCACACTGTGACTGAGTAAACCCTCTCCCCCAGCACTCTGTGTTACTGACTGTTTCTGCACAGATGTTAATCCAGCTCCCTCACACTGTCACTCTGTAACCCCTCTCCCACAGCACCCAGTGTTACTGACTGTGTCTGTACTGATGTTAATGCAGCTCCCTCACACTGTGACTGAGTAATCCCTCTCCCCCAGCACCCTGTGTTACTGACTATCTGTACTGATGTTAATCCAGCTCCCTCACACTGTGACTGAGTAAACCCTCTCTCCCAGCACCCTGTGTGACTGACTGCATCTGCACTGATGTTAATCCAGCTCCCTCACACTGTCACTCAGTAACCCCTCTCCCCCAGCACCCTGTGTTACTGACTGTGTCTGTACTGATGTTAGTCCAGCTCCCTCACACTGTCACTCAGTAACCCCTCTCCCCCCAGCACCCTGTGTTACTGACTGTATCTTGACTGATGTTAGTCCATCTCCCTCACTCTGTCACTCAGTATCCCCTCTCCCCCAGCACCCTGTGTTACTGACTGTATCTGTACTGATGTTAATGCAGCTCCCTCACACTGTCACTCAGTAACCCCTCTCCCCCAGCACCCTGTGTTACTGACTGAATCTGTACTGATGTTAATGCAGCTCCCTCACACTGTCACTCAGTAACCCCTCTCCCCCAGCACCCTGTGTTACTGACTGTATCTGTACTGATGTTAATCCAGCTCCCTCACACTGTCACTCAGTAACCCCTCTCCCCCAGCACCCTGTGTTACTGACTGAATCTGTACTGATGTTAATGCAGCTCCCTCACACTGTCATTCAGTAACCCCTCTCCCCCAGCACCCTGTGTTACTGACTGAATCTGTACTAATGTTAATCCAGCTCCCTCACACTGTCACTGAGTAAACCCTCTCCCCCAGCACCCTGTGTTACTGACTGTGTCTGTACTGATGTTAATGCAGCTCCCTCACACTGTGACTGAGTAATCCCTCTCCCCCAGCACCCTGTGTTACTGACTGTATCTGTACTGATGTTAATCCAGCTCCCTCACACTGTCACTCAGTAACCCTCTCCCCCAGCACCCTGTGTTACTGACTGTGTCTGTACTGATGTTAATCCAGTTCCCTCACACTGTCACTCAGTAACCCCTCTCCCCCAGCACCCTGTGTTACTGACTGTATCTTGACTGATGTTAGTCCAGCTACCTCACACTGTCACTCAGTAACCCCTTTTCCCAGCACCCTGTGTTACTGACTGTATCTGCACTGATGTTAAACCAGCTCCCTCACACTGTCACTCAGTAACCCCTCTCCCCCAGCACCCTGTGTTACTGACTGTGTCTGTACTGATGTTAATCCAGCTCCCTCACACTGTCACTCTGTAACCCCTCTCCCCCAGCACCCTGTGTTCCTGACTGTATCTGTACTGATGTTAATCCAGCTCCCTCAGACTGTCACTCTGTAACCCCTCTCCCCCAGCACACTGTGTTACTGACTGTATCTGTACTAATGTTAATCCAGCTCCCCCACACTGTCACTCAGTAACCCCTATCCCCCAGCACCCTGTGTTACTGACTGTATCTTGACTGATGTTAGTCCAGCTCCCTCACACTGTCACTCAGTATCCCCTCTCCCCCAGCACCCTGTGTTACTGACTGAATCTGTACTGATGTTAATGCAGCTCCCTCAAACTGTCATTCAGTAACCCCTCTCCCCCCAGCACCCTGTGTTACTGACTGTGTATGTACTGATGTTAATGCAACTCCCTCACACTGTAATTCAGTAACCCCTCTCCCCCCAGCACCCTGTGTTACTGACTGTGTCTGTACTGATGTTAATGCAGCTCCCTCACACTGTGACTGAGTAATCCCTCTCCCCCAGCACCCTGTGTTACTGATTGTATCTCTACTGATGTTAATCCAGCTCCCTCACACTGTCACTCAGTAACCCTCTTCCCCAGCACCCTGTGTTACTGACTGTATCTGTACTGATGTTAATCCAGCCCCCTCACACTGTCACTCAGTAACCCCACTACATCAGCACCCTGTGTTACTGACTGTGTCTGTACTGATGTTAATCCAGCTCCCTCACACTGTCACTCAGTAACCCCTCTACATCAGCACCCTGTGTTACTGACTGTGTCTGTCCTGATGTTAATCCAGCTCCCTCACACTGTCACTCAGTAACCCCTCTCCCCCAGCACACTGTGTTACTGACTGTGTCTGTACTGATGTTAATCCAGCTCCCTCACACTGTCACTCTGTAACCCCTCTCCCGCAGCACAATGTGTTACTGACTGTATCTGTACTGATGTTAATCCAGCTCCCTCACACTGTCACTCAGTAACCCCTCTACATCAGCACCCTGTGTTACTGACTGTGTCTGTACTGATGTTAATCCAGCTCCCTCACACTGTCACTCAGTAACCCCTCTCCCCCCAGCACCCTGTGTTACTGACTGTATCTGCACTGATGTTAAACCAGCTCCCTCACACTGTCACTCAGTATCCCCTCTCCCCCAGCACCCTGTGTTACTGACTGAATCTGTACTGATGTTAATCCAGCTCCGTCACACTGTGACTGAGTAATCCCTCTCCCCCAGCACCCTGTGTTCCCGACTGTATCTCGACTGATGTTAATCCAGCTCCCTCACACTGTCACTCAGTAAACCTCTTCCCCCGCACCCTGTGTTACTGAATGTATCTGTACTGATGTTAATCCAGCTCCCTAACACTGTCACTCAGTAATCCCTCTCCCCCAGCACCCTGTGTTACTGACTGTGTCTGTACTGATGTTAATCCAGCTCCCTCACACTGTCACTCAGTAACCCCTCTCCCCCAGCACCCTGTGTTACTGACTGTGTCTGTACTGATGTTAATCCTGCTCCCTCACACTGTCACTCAGTAACCCCTCTCCCCCAGCACACTGTGTTACTGACTGTGTCTGTACTGATGTTAATCCAGATCCCTCACACTGTCACTCTGTAACCCCTCTCCCCCAGCACCCTGTGTTCCTGACTGTATCTGTACTGATTTTAATCCAGCACCCTCACACTGTCACTCAGTAACCCCTCTACATCAGCACCCTGTGTTACTGACTGTGTCTGTACTGATGTTAATCCAGCTCCCTCACACTGTCACTCAGTCACCCCTCTCCCCCAGCACCCTGTGTTACTGACTGTATCTGTACTGATGTTCATCCAGCTCCCACACATTGTCACTCAGTAACCCCTCTCCCCCCAGCACCCTGTGTTACTGACTGTATCTGCACTGATGTTAAACCAGCTCCCTCACACTGTCACTCAGTATCCCCTCTCCCCCAGCACCCTGTGTTACTGACTGAATCTGTACTGATGTTAATCCAGCTCCCTCACACTGTGACTGAGTAATCCCTCTCCCCCAGCACCCTGTGTTCCCGACTGTATCTCGACTGATGTTAATCCAGCTCCCTCACGCTGTCACTCAGTAACCCTCTTCCCCCGCACCCTGTGTTACTGAATGTATCTGTACTGATGTTAATCCAGCTCCCTAACACTGTCACTCAGTAATCCCTCTCCCCCCAGCACCCTGTGTTCCTGACTGTATCTGTACTGATGTTAATCCAGCTCCCTCACACTGTCACTCTGTAACCCCTCTCCCCCAGCACCGTGTGTTACTGACTGAATCTGTACTGATGTGAATCCAGCTTCCTCACACTGTCACTCTGTCACCCCTCTCCCCCAGCACCCTGTGTTACTGACTATCTGTACTGATGTTAATCCAGTTCCCTCACACTGTGACTGAGTAAACCCTCTCCCCCAGCACCGTGTTACTGACTATCTGTACTGATGTTAATCCAGCTCCCTCACACTGTGACTGAGTAAACCCTCTCCCCCAGCACCCTGTGTTACTGACTGTTTCTGCACTGATGTTAATCCAGCTCCCTCACATTGTCACTCTGTAACCCCTCTCCCCCAGCACCCTGTGTTACTGACTGTGTCTGTACTGATGTTAATCCAGCTCCCTCACACTGTCACTCAGTAACCCCTCTCCCCCAGCACACTGTGTTACTGACTGTATCTGTACTGATGTTAATCCAGCTCCCTCAGACTGTCACTCAGTAACGCCTCTCCCACAGCACCCTGTGTTACTGACTGTGTCTGTACTGATGTTAATCCAGCTCCCTCACACTGTCACTCTGTAACCCCTCTCCCCCAGCACCCTGTGTTACTGACTATCTGTACTGATGTTAATCCAGCTCCCTCACACTGTGACTGAGTAAACCCTCTCTCCCAGCACCCTGTGTTACTGACTGCATCTGCACTGATGTTAATCCAGCTCCCTCACACTGTCACTCAGTAACCCCTCTCCCCCAGCACCCTGTGTTACTGACTGTGTCTGTACTGATGTTAATCCAGCTCCCTCACACTGTCACTCAGTAACCCCTCTCCCCCAGCACCCTGTGTTACTGACTGTATCTTGACTGATGTTAGTCCAGCTCCCTCACACTGTCACTCAGTATCCCCTCTCCCCCAGCACCCTGTGTTACTGACTGAATCTGTACTGATGTTAATGCAGCTCCCTCACACTGTCATTCAGTAACCCCTCTCCCCCCAGCACCCTGTGTTACTGACTGTGTCTGTACTGATGTTAATGCAACTCCCTCACACTGTAATTCAGTAACCCCTCTCCCCCAGCACCCTGTGTTACTGACTGTGTCTGTACTGATGTTAATGCAGCTCCCTCAGACTGTGACTGAGTAATCCCTCTCCCCCAGCACCCTGTGTTACTGACTATCTGTACTGATGTTAATCCAGCTCCCTCACACTGTGACTGAGTAAACCCTCTCTCCCAGCACCCTGTGTTACTGACTGCATCTGCACTGATGTTAATCCAGCTCCCTCACACTGTCACTCAGTAACCCCTCTCCCCCAGCACCCTGTGTTACTGACTGTGTCTGTACTGATGTTAATCCAGCTCCCTCACACTGTCACTCAGTAACCCCTCTCCCCCAGCACCCTGTGTTACTGACTGTATCTTGACTGATGTTAGTCCAGCTCCCTCACACTGTCACTCAGTATCCCCTCTCCCCCAGCACCCTGTGTTACTGACTGAATCTGTACTGATGTTAATGCAGCTCCCTCACACTGTCATTCAGTAACCCCTCTCCCCCCAGCACCCTGTGTTACTGACTGTGTCTGTACTGATGTTAATGCAGCTCCCTCACACTGTCATTCAGTAACCCCTCTCCCCCCAGCACCCTGTGATACTGACTGTATCTGTACTGATGTTAATCCAGTTCCCTCACACTGTCACTCAGTAACCCCTCTCCCCCAGCACCCTGTGTTACAGACTGTATCTTGACTGATGTTAGTCCAGCTACCTCACACTGTCACTCAGTAACCCCTTTTCCCAGCACCCTGTGTTACTGACTGTATCTGCACTGATGTTAAACCAGCTCCCTCACACTGTCACTCAGTAACCCCTCTCCCCCAGCACCCTGTGTTACTGACCGTATCTGTACTGATGTTAATCCAGCTCCCTCACACTGTCACTCTGTAACCCCTCTCCCCCAGCACCCTGTGTTCCTGACTGTATCTGTACTGATGTTAATCCAGCTCCCTCAGACTGTCACTCTGTAACCCCTCTCCCCCAGCACACTGTGTTACTGACTGTATCTGTACTAATGTTAATCCAGCTCCCCCACACTGTCACTCAGTAACCCCTATCCCCCAGCACCCTGTGTTACTGACTGTATCTTGACTGATGTTAGTCCAGCTCCCTCACACTGTCACTCAGTATCCCCTCTCCCCCAGCACCCTGTGTTACTGACTGAATCTGTACTGATGTTAATGCAGCTCCCTCACACTGTCATTCAGTAACCCCTGTCCCCCCAGGACCCTGTGTTACTGACTGTGTCTGTATTGATGTTAATGCAGCTCCCTCACACTGTCACTCAGTAATCCCTCTCCCCCAGCACCCTGTGTTACTGATTGTATCTCTACTGATGTTAATCCAGCTCCCTCACACTGTCACTCAGTAACCCTCTTCCCCAGCACCCTGTGTTACTGACTGTATCTGTACTGATGTTAATCCAGCTCCCTCACACTGTCACTCAGTAACCCCTCTCCCCCAGCAACCCTGTGTTACTGACTGTATCTCCACTGATGTTAATCCAGCTCCCTCACACTGTCACTCTGTAACCCCTCTCCCCCAGCTCCCTGTGTTACTGACTGTTTCTGTACTGATGTTAATCCAGCTCCCTCACACTGTCACTCAGTAACCCCTCTCCCACAGCACCCTGTGTTACTGACTGTGTCTGTACTGATGTTAATCCAGCTCCCTCACACTGTCACTCAGTAACCCCTCTCCCCCAGCACAATGTGTTACTGACTGTATCTGTACTGATGTTAATCCAGCTCCCTCACACTGTCACTCAGGAACCCCTCTCCCCCAGCACCCTGTGTTACTGACTGTGTCTGTACTGATGTTAATCCAGCTCCCTCACCCTGTCACTCTGTAACCCCTCTCCCCCAGCACCCTGTGTTACTGACTATCTGTACTGATGTTAATCCAGCTCCCTCACACTGTGACTGAGTAAACCCTCTCCCCCAGCACCCTGTGTTACTGACTGTATCTGCACTGATGTTAATGCAGCTCCCTCACACTGTCACTCAGTAACCCCTCTCCCCCAGCACCCTGTGTTACTGACTGTGTCTGTACTGATGTTAATCCAGCTCCCTCACACTGTCACTCAGTAACCCCTCTCCCCCAGCACCCTGTGTTACTGACTGAATCTGTACTAATGTTAATCCAGCTCCCTCACACTGTCACTGAGTAAACCCTCTCCCCCAGCACCCTGTGTTACTGACTGTGTCTGTACTGATGTTAATGCAGCTCCCTCACACTGTGACTGAGTAATCCCTCTCCCCCAGCACCCTGTGTTACTGACTGTATCTGTACTGATGTTAATCCAGCTCCCTCACACTGTCACTCAGTAACCCTCTCCCCCAGCACCCTGTGTTACTGACTGTGTCTGTACTGATGTTAATCCAGTTCCCTCACACTGTCACTCAGTAACCCCTCTCCCCCAGCACCCTGTGTTACTGACTGTATCTTGACTGATGTTAGTCCAGCTACCTCACACTGTCACTCAGTAACCCCTTTTCCCAGCACCCTGTGTTACTGACTGTATCTGCACTGATGTTAAACCAGCTCCCTCACACTGTCACTCAGTAACCCCTCTCCCCCAGCACCCTGTGTTACTGACTGTGTCTGTACTGATGTTAATCCAGCTCCCTCACACTGTCACTCTGTAACCCCTCTCCCCCAGCACCCTGTGTTCCTGACTGTATCTGTACTGATGTTAATCCAGCTCCCTCAGACTGTCACTCTGTAACCCCTCTCCCCCAGCACACTGTGTTACTGACTGTATCTGTACTAATGTTAATCCAGCTCCCCCACACTGTCACTCAGTAACCCCTATCCCCCAGCACCCTGTGTTACTGACTGTATCTTGACTGATGTTAGTCCAGCTCCCTCACACTGTCACTCAGTATCCCCTCTCCCCCAGCACCCTGTGTTACTGACTGAATCTGTACTGATGTTAATGCAGCTCCCTCAAACTGTCATTCAGTAACCCCTCTCCCCCCAGCACCCTGTGTTACTGACTGTGTATGTACTGATGTTAATGCAACTCCCTCACACTGTAATTCAGTAACCCCTCTCCCCCCAGCACCCTGTGTTACTGACTGTGTCTGTACTGATGTTAATGCAGCTCCCTCACACTGTGACTGAGTAATCCCTCTCCCCCAGCACCCTGTGTTACTGATTGTATCTCTACTGATGTTAATCCAGCTCCCTCACACTGTCACTCAGTAACCCTCTTCCCCAGCACCCTGTGTTACTGACTGTATCTGTACTGATGTTAATCCAGCCCCCTCACACTGTCACTCAGTAACCCCACTACATCAGCACCCTGTGTTACTGACTGTGTCTGTACTGATGTTAATCCAGCTCCCTCACACTGTCACTCAGTAACCCCTCTACATCAGCACCCTGTGTTACTGACTGTGTCTGTCCTGATGTTAATCCAGCTCCCTCACACTGTCACTCAGTAACCCCTCTCCCCCAGCACACTGTGTTACTGACTGTGTCTGTACTGATGTTAATCCAGCTCCCTCACACTGTCACTCTGTAACCCCTCTCCCGCAGCACAATGTGTTACTGACTGTATCTGTACTGATGTTAATCCAGCTCCCTCACACTGTCACTCAGTAACCCCTCTACATCAGCACCCTGTGTTACTGACTGTGTCTGTACTGATGTTAATCCAGCTCCCTCACACTGTCACTCAGTAACCCCTCTCCCCCCAGCACCCTGTGTTACTGACTGTATCTGCACTGATGTTAAACCAGCTCCCTCACACTGTCACTCAGTATCCCCTCTCCCCCAGCACCCTGTGTTACTGACTGAATCTGTACTGATGTTAATCCAGCTCCGTCACACTGTGACTGAGTAATCCCTCTCCCCCAGCACCCTGTGTTCCCGACTGTATCTCGACTGATGTTAATCCAGCTCCCTCACACTGTCACTCAGTAAACCTCTTCCCCCGCACCCTGTGTTACTGAATGTATCTGTACTGATGTTAATCCAGCTCCCTAACACTGTCACTCAGTAATCCCTCTCCCCCAGCACCCTGTGTTACTGACTGTGTCTGTACTGATGTTAATCCAGCTCCCTCACACTGTCACTCAGTAACCCCTCTCCCCCAGCACCCTGTGTTACTGACTGTGTCTGTACTGATGTTAATCCTGCTCCCTCACACTGTCACTCAGTAACCCCTCTCCCCCAGCACACTGTGTTACTGACTGTGTCTGTACTGATGTTAATCCAGATCCCTCACACTGTCACTCTGTAACCCCTCTCCCCCAGCACCCTGTGTTCCTGACTGTATCTGTACTGATTTTAATCCAGCACCCTCACACTGTCACTCAGTAACCCCTCTACATCAGCACCCTGTGTTACTGACTGTGTCTGTACTGATGTTAATCCAGCTCCCTCACACTGTCACTCAGTCACCCCTCTCCCCCAGCACCCTGTGTTACTGACTGTATCTGTACTGATGTTCATCCAGCTCCCACACATTGTCACTCAGTAACCCCTCTCCCCCCAGCACCCTGTGTTACTGACTGTATCTGCACTGATGTTAAACCAGCTCCCTCACACTGTCACTCAGTATCCCCTCTCCCCCAGCACCCTGTGTTACTGACTGAATCTGTACTGATGTTAATCCAGCTCCCTCACACTGTGACTGAGTAATCCCTCTCCCCCAGCACCCTGTGTTCCCGACTGTATCTCGACTGATGTTAATCCAGCTCCCTCACGCTGTCACTCAGTAACCCTCTTCCCCCGCACCCTGTGTTACTGAATGTATCTGTACTGATGTTAATCCAGCTCCCTAACACTGTCACTCAGTAATCCCTCTCCCCCCAGCACCCTGTGTTCCTGACTGTATCTGTACTGATGTTAATCCAGCTCCCTCACACTGTCACTCTGTAACCCCTCTCCCCCAGCACCGTGTGTTACTGACTGAATCTGTACTGATGTGAATCCAGCTTCCTCACACTGTCACTCTGTCACCCCTCTCCCCCAGCACCCTGTGTTACTGACTATCTGTACTGATGTTAATCCAGTTCCCTCACACTGTGACTGAGTAAACCCTCTCCCCCAGCACCGTGTTACTGACTATCTGTACTGATGTTAATCCAGCTCCCTCACACTGTGACTGAGTAAACCCTCTCCCCCAGCACCCTGTGTTACTGACTGTTTCTGCACTGATGTTAATCCAGCTCCCTCACATTGTCACTCTGTAACCCCTCTCCCCCAGCACCCTGTGTTACTGACTGTGTCTGTACTGATGTTAATCCAGCTCCCTCACACTGTCACTCAGTAACCCCTCTCCCCCAGCACACTGTGTTACTGACTGTATCTGTACTGATGTTAATCCAGCTCCCTCAGACTGTCACTCAGTAACGCCTCTCCCACAGCACCCTGTGTTACTGACTGTGTCTGTACTGATGTTAATCCAGCTCCCTCACACTGTCACTCTGTAACCCCTCTCCCCCAGCACCCTGTGTTACTGACTATCTGTACTGATGTTAATCCAGCTCCCTCACACTGTGACTGAGTAAACCCTCTCTCCCAGCACCCTGTGTTACTGACTGCATCTGCACTGATGTTAATCCAGCTCCCTCACACTGTCACTCAGTAACCCCTCTCCCCCAGCACCCTGTGTTACTGACTGTGTCTGTACTGATGTTAATCCAGCTCCCTCACACTGTCACTCAGTAACCCCTCTCCCCCAGCACCCTGTGTTACTGACTGTATCTTGACTGATGTTAGTCCAGCTCCCTCACACTGTCACTCAGTATCCCCTCTCCCCCAGCACCCTGTGTTACTGACTGAATCTGTACTGATGTTAATGCAGCTCCCTCACACTGTCATTCAGTAACCCCTCTCCCCCCAGCACCCTGTGTTACTGACTGTGTCTGTACTGATGTTAATGCAACTCCCTCACACTGTAATTCAGTAACCCCTCTCCCCCAGCACCCTGTGTTACTGACTGTGTCTGTACTGATGTTAATGCAGCTCCCTCAGACTGTGACTGAGTAATCCCTCTCCCCCAGCACCCTGTGTTACTGACTATCTGTACTGATGTTAATCCAGCTCCCTCACACTGTGACTGAGTAAACCCTCTCTCCCAGCACCCTGTGTTACTGACTGCATCTGCACTGATGTTAATCCAGCTCCCTCACACTGTCACTCAGTAACCCCTCTCCCCCAGCACCCTGTGTTACTGACTGTGTCTGTACTGATGTTAATCCAGCTCCCTCACACTGTCACTCAGTAACCCCTCTCCCCCAGCACCCTGTGTTACTGACTGTATCTTGACTGATGTTAGTCCAGCTCCCTCACACTGTCACTCAGTATCCCCTCTCCCCCAGCACCCTGTGTTACT
Source organism: Mustelus asterias (assembly GCF_964213995.1). Taxonomy (NCBI): domain Eukaryota; kingdom Metazoa; phylum Chordata; class Chondrichthyes; order Carcharhiniformes; family Triakidae; genus Mustelus; species Mustelus asterias. The sequence goes on along the minus strand of NW_027590377.1, from coordinate 259,088 downwards.
GACTGAATCTGTACTGATGTTAATGCAGCTCCCTCACACTGTCATTCAGTAACCCCTCTCCCCCCAGCACCCTGTGTTACTGACTGTGTCTGTACTGATGTTAATGCAGCTCCCTCACACTGTCATTCAGTAACCCCTCTCCCCCCAGCACCCTGTGATACTGACTGTATCTGTACTGATGTTAATCCAGTTCCCTCACACTGTCACTCAGTAACCCCTCTCCCCCAGCACCCTGTGTTACAGACTGTATCTTGACTGATGTTAGTCCAGCTACCTCACACTGTCACTCAGTAACCCCTTTTCCCAGCACCCTGTGTTACTGACTGTATCTGCACTGATGTTAAACCAGCTCCCTCACACTGTCACTCAGTAACCCCTCTCCCCCAGCACCCTGTGTTACTGACCGTATCTGTACTGATGTTAATCCAGCTCCCTCACACTGTCACTCTGTAACCCCTCTCCCCCAGCACCCTGTGTTCCTGACTGTATCTGTACTGATGTTAATCCAGCTCCCTCAGACTGTCACTCTGTAACCCCTCTCCCCCAGCACACTGTGTTACTGACTGTATCTGTACTAATGTTAATCCAGCTCCCCCACACTGTCACTCAGTAACCCCTATCCCCCAGCACCCTGTGTTACTGACTGTATCTTGACTGATGTTAGTCCAGCTCCCTCACACTGTCACTCAGTATCCCCTCTCCCCCAGCACCCTGTGTTACTGACTGAATCTGTACTGATGTTAATGCAGCTCCCTCACACTGTCATTCAGTAACCCCTGTCCCCCCAGGACCCTGTGTTACTGACTGTGTCTGTATTGATGTTAATGCAGCTCCCTCACACTGTCACTCAGTAATCCCTCTCCCCCAGCACCCTGTGTTACTGATTGTATCTCTACTGATGTTAATCCAGCTCCCTCACACTGTCACTCAGTAACCCTCTTCCCCAGCACCCTGTGTTACTGACTGTATCTGTACTGATGTTAATCCAGCTCCCTCACACTGTCACTCAGTAACCCCTCTCCCCCAGCAACCCTGTGTTACTGACTGTATCTCCACTGATGTTAATCCAGCTCCCTCACACTGTCACTCTGTAACCCCTCTCCCCCAGCTCCCTGTGTTACTGACTGTTTCTGTACTGATGTTAATCCAGCTCCCTCACACTGTCACTCAGTAACCCCTCTCCCACAGCACCCTGTGTTACTGACTGTGTCTGTACTGATGTTAATCCAGCTCCCTCACACTGTCACTCAGTAACCCCTCTCCCCCAGCACAATGTGTTACTGACTGTATCTGTACTGATGTTAATCCAGCTCCCTCACACTGTCACTCAGGAACCCCTCTCCCCCAGCACCCTGTGTTACTGACTGTGTCTGTACTGATGTTAATCCAGCTCCCTCACCCTGTCACTCTGTAACCCCTCTCCCCCAGCACCCTGTGTTACTGACTATCTGTACTGATGTTAATCCAGCTCCCTCACACTGTGACTGAGTAAACCCTCTCCCCCAGCACCCTGTGTTACTGACTGTATCTGCACTGATGTTAATGCAGCTCCCTCACACTGTCACTCAGTAACCCCTCTCCCCCAGCACCCTGTGTTACTGACTGTGTCTGTACTGATGTTAATCCAGCTCCCTCACACTGTCACTCAGTAACCCCTCTCCCCCAGCACACTGTGTTACTGACTGTATCTGTACTGATGTTAATCCAGCTCCCTCACACTGTCACTCTGTAACCCATCTCCCCCAGCACCCTGTGTTACTGACTGTATCTGTACTAATGTTAATCCAGCTCCCTCACACTGTCACTCAGTAACCCCTCTCCATCAGCACACTGTGTTACTGACTGTGTCTGTACTGATGTTAATCCAGCTCCCTCACACTGTCACTCAGTAACCCCTCTCCCCCAGCACCCTGTGTTACTGACTGTATCTTGACTGATGTTAGTCCAGCTCCCTCACACTGTCACTCAGTAACCCCTCTTCCCAGCATCCTGTGTTACTGACTGTATCTCTACTGATGTTAGTACAGCTCCCTCACACTGATACTCAGTCGCCCCCCTACTCCAGCCCCTGTGTTACTGACTGTATCAGTACTGATGTTAATCCAGCTCCCTCACACTGTCACTCTGTAACCCCTCTCCCCCAGCACCCTGTGTTACTGACTGTATCTGCACTGATGTTAAACCAGCTCCCTCACACTGTCACTCAGTATCCCCTCTCCCCCAGCACCCTGTGTTACTGACTGTGTCTGTACTGATGTTAATCCAGCTCCCTCACACTGTCACTCAGTAACCCCTCTCCCCCAGCACACTGTGTTACTGACTGTATCTGTACTGATGTTAATCCAGCTCCCTCACACTGTCACTCTGTAACCCATCTCCCCCAGCACCCTGTGTTACTGACTGTATCTGTACTGATGTTAATCCACCTCCCTCACACTGTCACTCAGTAACCCCTCTCCCCCAGCACCCTGTGTTACTGACTGTATCTTGACTGATGTTAGTCCAGCTCCCTCACACTGTCACTCAGTAACCCCTCTTCCCAGCATCCTGTGTTACTGACTGTATCTCTACTGATGTTAGTACAGCTCCCTCACACTGATACACAGTCGCCCCCCTACTCCAGCCCCTGTGTTACTGACTGTATCTGTACTGATGTTAATCCAGCTCCCTCACACTGTCACTCTGTAACCCCTCTCCCCCAGCACCCTGTGTTACTGACTGTATCTGTACTAATGTTAAACCAGCTCCCTCACACTGTCACTCAGTAACCCCTCTCCCCCCAGCCCCCTTTGTTCCTGACTGTATCTGCACTGATGTTAAACCAGCTCCCTCACACTGTCACTCAGTATCCCCTCTCCCCCAGCACCCTGTGTTACTGACTGAATCTGTACTGATGTTAATCCAGATCCCTCACACTGTGACTGAGTAATCCCTCTCCCCCAGCACCCTGTGTTCCTGACTGTATCTCGACTGATGTTAATCCAGCTCCCTCACACTGTCACTTAGTAACCCTCTTCCCCAGCACCCTGTGACACTGACTGTATCTGTCCTGATGTTAATCCAGCTCCCTCACACTGTCACTCAGTAATCCCTCTCCCCCCAGCACCCTGTGTTCCTGACTGTATCTGTACTGATGTTAATCCAGCTCCCTCACACTGTCATTCAGTAACTCCTCTCCCCCCAGCATCCTGTGTTACTAACTGTGTCTGTACTGATGTTAATCCAGCTCCCTCACACTGTCACTCAGTAACAACTCTCCCCCCGCACCCTGTGTTACTGACTGTATCTTGACTGATGTTAGTCCAGCTCCCTCACACTATCACTCAGTAACCCCTTTTCCCAGCACACTGTGTTACTGACTGTATCTGTACTGATGTTAGTACATCTCCGTCACAGTCACTCAGTCACCCCTCTCCCCCCAGCACCTGTGTTACTGACTGTGTCTCTAATTATGTTAATCCAGCTCCAACACATTGTCACTCAGTAACCCCTCTCCCCCCAGCATCCTGTGTTACTGACTGTATCTGCACTGATGTTAAACCAGCTCCCTCACACTGTCACTCAGCAACCCCTCTCCCCCCAGCTCCCTGTGTTACTGACTGTATCTGCACTGATGTTAAATCAGCTCCCTCACACTGTCACTCAGCAACCCCTCTCCCCCCAGCACCCTGTTTTACTGACTGTATCTGCACTGATGTTAAACCTGCTCCCTCACACTGTCACTCAGTAACCCCTCTCCCCCAGCACACTGTGTTACTGACTGTATCTGTACTGATGTTAATCCAGCTCCCTCATACTGTCACTCTGTAACCCCTCTCCCCCAGCACCCTGTGTTACTGACTGTATCTGTACTAATGTTAATCCAGCTCCCTCACACTGTCACTCAGAAACCCCTCTCCCCCAGCACCCTGTGTTACTGACTGTGTCTGTACTGATGTTAATCCAGCTCCCTCACACTGTCACTCAGTAACCCGTCTCCCCCAGCACCCGGTGTTACTGACTGTATCTCTACTGATGTTAGTACAGCTCCCTCACACTGTCACCCAGTCACCCCTCTCCCCCCAGCACCTGTGTTACTGACTGTGTCTCTAATGATGTTAATCCAGCTCCCACACATTGTCACTCAGTAACCCCTCTCCCCCCAGCACCCTGTGTTACTGACTGTATCTGCACTGGTGTTAAACCAGCTCCCTCACACTGTCACTCAGCAACCCCTCTCCCCCCAGCACCCTGTGTTACTGACTGAATCTGTACTGATGTTAATCCAGCTCCCTCACACTGTCATTCAGTAACCCCTCTCCCCCCAGCACCCTGTGTTACTGACTGTGTCTGTACTGATGTTAATGCAGCTCCCTCACACTGTAATTCAGTAACCCCTGTCCCCCCAGCACCCTGTGTTACTGACTGTGTCTGTACTGATGTTAATGCAGCTCCCTCACACTGTCACTCAGTGTCCCATCTCCCCCAGACCCCTGTGTTACTGACTGAATCGGTACTGATGTTAATCCAGCTCCCTCACACTGTGACTGAGTAATCCCTCTCCCCCAGCACCCTGTGTTACTGACTGTATCTCTACTGATGTTAATCCAGCTCCCTCACACTGTCACTCAGTAACCCTCTTCCCCAGCACCCTGTGTTACTGACTGTATCTGTACTGATGTTAATCCAGCTCCCTCACACTGTCACTCAGTAACCCCTCTCCCCCAGCACCCTGTGTTCCTGACTGTATCTGTCCTGATGTTAATCCAGCTCCCTCACACTTTTACTCTGTAACCCCTCTCCCCGCAGCACCCTGTGTTACTGACTGTATCTGTACTGATGTTAATCCAGATACCTCACACTGTCACTCAGTAACCCCTCTCCCCCCAGCACCCTGTGTTACTGACTGTGTCTGTACTGATGTTAATCCAGCTCCCTCACACTGTCACTCTGTAACCCCTCTCCCCGCAGCACCCTGTGTTACTGACTGTTTCTCTCCTCATTTTTATGCACTTCAGCAGTCACGGGCATTCAGCCTTGGATCTTCAGGTAAGCGTTCTCCAAGGCGGCCTTCACGACACACGACAGCGCAGAGTCGCTGAGCAGAAAACGATAGCCAAGTTCCGCACACACGAGGACGGCCTCAAGTGGGATATTGGGTTCATGTCACACTATTTGTAACCCCCACAGCTTGCCTGGACCTGCAATGTTTCACTGGTTGTCTTGTCTGGAGACAATACACATCTTTCTAGCCTGTCTTAATGCTCTCTCCACTCACGTTCTTTGTATCTTAAAGACTTAATTAGCTGTAAGTATTCGCATTCCAACCATTATTCATGTAAATTGAGTCTTTGTCTTTATAAGCTCTGTCTGTGAACAGAATTCCCACTCACCTGAAGAAGGGGCTTGGAGCTCCTTAAGCTTGTGTGGCTTTTGCTACCAAATAAACCTGTTGGACTTTAACCTGGTGTTGTTAAACTTCTTACTGTGTTTGGCTTTAGCCAGTGCATTATAACGGTTGGAATGTGAGTCTTTACAGGTAATCAAGTCTGAAAGGTACAGACAATGTGAGTGGAGAGAGGGTTAAGCAGCGGTGAAAGATGTGTATTGTCTCCAGACAGGACAGTTCGTGAGATTCTGCAAGGCCAGGCAAGTCGTGGGGGTTACAGATAGAAACATCGAAAACTACAGCACAAAACAGGCCCTTCGGCCCCACAAGTTTTGCCGAACATAACCCTACCTTTTAGGCCTACCTATAACCCTCCATCCTATTAAGTCCCATGTACTCATCCAGGAGTCTCTTAAAAGACCCTATTGAGTTTGCCTCCATCACCACTGACGGCAGCCGATTCCACTCACCCACCACCCTCTGTGTGAAAAACTTCCCCCTAACATTTCCCCAGTACCTACCCCCCCCCCCCCCCCAGCAACTTAAACCTGTGTCCTCTCATAGCAGCCATTTCCACCCTGGGAAAAAGCCTCTCAACATCTTATATACCTCTATTAGGTCTTCTGTCATCCTACGTCTCTCCAAGGAGAAAAGACCGAGCTCCCTCAGCCTATCCTCATAAGGCATGCCACTCAATCCAGGCAACATCCTTGTAAATCTCCTCTGCACCCTTTCAATCTTTTCCACATCCTTCGTGTCATGAGGCGACCAGAACTGAGCACAGTACTCCAAGTGGGGTCTGACGAGGGACTTATGTAGCTGCATCATTATCCCCGGACTCCTGAACTCAATCCCTCGACTGATAAAGGCCAGCACACCATACGCCTTCTTAACCACCTCCTCCACCTGCAGGGCCAATTTTAGAGTCCTATGGACCCGGACCCCAAGGTCCTTCTGATCCTCTACAGTACTAAGAGTCTTTCCCTTTATATTGTACTCCTTCATCCCATTCGACCTGCCAAAATGGACCACGACGCATTTATCTGGGTTGAAGTCCTTCTGCCACTTGTCCGCCCAGTCTTGCATCCTATCTATGTCCCTCTGTAACTTCTGACATCCCTCCAGACTATCCACAACCCCATCAACCTTCGTGTCGTCGGCAAATTACCAACCCATCCCTCCACTTCCTCATCCAGGTCATCCAGATAGTGTGACATGAACCCAAGATGGCGGTTGGGGCCGTCCTCATGTGTGTGGAACTTGACTATCAGTCTCTGCTCAGTGACTCTGCGCTGTCGTGTGTGGTGAAGGCAGCCTTGGAGAACGCTTCCCCGAAGACTCACATTCCAACCATTATTGTGTAAATTGAGTTAGTGTCTCTGTCGGCCCTGTTTGTGAACACATCTCCCACTCCCCTGATCAAGGAGCAGTGCTCCGAAAGCTCGTGTCTTGTGCTGCCAAATTGACCTGTTGACCTTTCACCTGGTGCTGTTGCCCCGCCCACCATCTCACGCCGTTACAATGCCCGGCTGATTGACGGCAGCTCCGGACCAATAGGAGGAGAAGGGGGCGAGACTGGAGGACCGAGCGGGAGGGGCTGGTCCTCCAACCAATCGGAGTGAATGAGAGGCGGGGCTGGGAGTGGAGCATGCGCAGTGTGCGGGATAGTGATGGGTGATTTGATGTGCAGTCAGTCGGTGGAATGGTGGCTCGGGGGGAGCGATGGATCCGGCGGGTGGGCGGAGAGGATTCATAACCAGGTTTGTGTACAGCGGAAACTCAGAGAATGAAATCGCCGGTTCCCCGTTTGTACCCAGCGGGAGCCCAGTATTGTTCCCCGTTTCTGCCCCGAGTTCACCGCCGCCATGTTTACAGCGGGGCTGTGCGCCTGCACCGCCGCCGTCTTTGTGAGGGGCAATGTGAGGAGAGCGTATGTTCAGTGCCATCTTTGTGAGGGGCAATGTGGGGAGAGCGCATGCCCAGTGCCATCTTGGTCTGGGTTTGACCAAAGGGCAGAGGTTAAAGGTGAGTGTGTTTCAGAGGGGATGTGGGTCCAGAATGTTGAGCAGACTGTGTTGGAAATCTGGAACTCGCTGCCTGAGTGGCTGCTGGAGGCAGGGACTCTCTGATTGAAGAAGCCTCTGGACAAACACATCAATACACAAGGTATGGTCGCTGATAGTCCAAGTACATTGATTAGACTCAATTGGTATTGAGGGGGCGGGGGAGAGAGGTTGGGGTGAGTAGTTGTGGGGGATGGGGGTGAGGGGCGGGGGTGAGGGGTTGCGGGTGGAGAGGTTGTAGAGTGAGGGGTTGCGGAGAAGCGGGCGAGGTGTTGGGGGGATGTGGTGAGTAGTTGCGGGGGATGGGGGTGAGGGGTTGGGGTGAGTAGTTGTGGGGGATGGGGGTGAGGGGCAGGCAGTGAGGGGTTGCGGGTGGAGAGGTTGTGGAGTGAGGGGTTGCGGAGAAGCGGGCGAGGTGTTGGGGGGATGGGGTGAGTAGTTGTGGGAGTGAGGGGTTGCGGGGCAGGGGTGGCAGGAGAGTGGTTGAAGTGGGGAGGGTTTGCGGGGGCTGGGGAAAGGGGTTGCGGAAGAAGGGTTGTAGGGAAGGGAATAAGGCGTTGCGGGGCAGCGGTTGCATGGGGGAGGGTTTACAGGCGTAGTGGGTGGGGCAGGGGTGGAGGAAGCGGTGGGGCTGGGGGAGGGGATGCAGGGGAGGGATTGCAGGGGGCGATCTATCTTCAATAGATTGGTTGAAGACTTGGGCAGAGAGGTGGCAGATGGAGTTTAATCCGGACAAATGTGAGGTAATGCATTTTGGAAGGTCCAGTACAGATCGGAAATATACAGTAAATGGCTGAACCCTTAAGAGTATTGAAAGGCAGAGGGATCTGAGTGTACAGGTGCACAGGTCACTGAAAGTGGCAACGCAGGTGGAGAAGGTAGTCAAGAAGGCATTTGGGATTTCAATGTTGGGGTTGTTGAATTTATTCGTGTTTTTCAATGTTGGGGTTGTTGTTGTTGAATTTGTTTGTCTTTTTTACATTTTAGTTTATTGTTGAATTTGACAGGTACACGGGTCACTGTGTGGCAACGCAGGTGGAGAAGGTCGTCAAGAAGGCATACGGCATGCTTGCCTTCATCGGCCGGGGCATTGAGTTTAAAAATTGGCAAATCATGTTGCAGATTTATAGAATCTTAGTCAGGCCGCATGTAGAATATAGTGTTCAATTCTGGTCACCACACGAACAGAAGGATGTGGAGGCTTTGGAGAGAGTACAGAAAAGTTTTTTCTGAATGTTGCCTGGTCTGGAGGGCATTAGCTATGAGGAGAGGTTGGAGAAACTTGGTTTGTTCTCACTGGAACGACGGAGGTTGAGGGGAGACCTGATAGAAGTCTACAAGATTATGAGGGGCGTGGACAGAGTGGATAGTCAGAAGCTTTTTCCCAGGGTGGAAGAGTGAATTACTCGGGGGAATAGGTTTAAGGTGTGAGGGGGAAGGTTTAAAGGAGGTGTCCGAGGCAAGTTGTTTTACACAGAGGGTGGTGGGAGCCTGGAACTCGCTGTCTCCCTCTTTCTCCCTGTCACTCTCACTCCCTCTCACTCTCAATTTCTCTCTGCACCCATTCACCCTCCCCCTGCTTCAGTAATGTCCATAGAGAAGGAAATCTGCCGTCCTTACCTGGTCTGGTCTACATGTCATTCCAGAGCCACAGCAACGTGTCTGACTCTCAGCTGTCCTCCCGAATGGCCGAGCAAGCCATTTCGTTCAAGGGCACGGTGGCACATGGTTCGCACTGCTGCCTCACAGCGCCAGTGAATCGCGTTCCATTCCCACCTTTGGTCACTGTCTGTGTGGAGTTTTCACCCTGTGCATACGAAGATCCCAAAAATAATGGGAATTTTAAATTTCAGTGCAGCCTTTCTCATAGTGGAGCTCTCTCTCGCAATTCCTGCATGATTGTAATGTCGAAACGGACAGGCATCTAGTTTGCAAAGATTTTACAATTGAGTAAATGTTTACAGGCAGCGACAGAGAGAGAGAGAATGAGACAAAGGGACTGCAACAGGCAGAGATGGAGGCAGAGGCAAAGAGACTGAGACGCGCCCCAACGGGCCCTCAGAATTAAAATGCAGAGTGTATCCCTCATTGAAGCCCTGCTCCCACTAACCGCCTCAGTTTAACCCACCACATCCAGCTGTTTTATATCCCCCTCATTTCTCCCCTCACTCTCTCTGTCTCTCTCTCCATCTGTTTCTGCTGCATTTCGGGCTTGAATTGTGGCCTAGTCACAGAGGCTGCATTAAACCTTGGGGCAAAGAGCAGGATTCGCTCCACTCCAGTGAAACACAACAATTCTCTCCAGCCCGGAAAGCTGGAGTGACAGAGGCAGGGATCGTAATCCCCTGTCCTGAGCCCCTGCCCCTGGCACCACCCCTTCTAAAAACACAGTCAGGACTCTGGAATTGGGAACGATTCCCTCCCTCGTCCCTCACATGTTTTACAGTCAGTTCCATTTTAAATTTGCGTGTTTACAAGTTGGAGTTCAGGAAAGGCAGCTGGTTATTGATGCACAGCCAGATCACGGGGCAACAATTTGACGATATCCGGATGGGACAAAGGGGAGAAATGTAATTCTCCCAGCTTCATGCCTGGTGTAATCCTCCCACCCAGACACTGAACGCCACGTATATTCCGATTCTGAATGGACAACATCTCAGTGACAGAAAGAGATAAACTCCCCTCTTTAAACTGGGAACAAGCTGTGTCCATTCCTTGGATACTTTTTAAATTCAGCCTCACAACATTTATTTATTTGTTTCTTTAGTTGTTTATTTCTGTAAATTGGGAATCCCAGAGGGCTGTGACTGAGACTTTTCTCCAGAGACAGGGAGCTGGGCACTGACCCCACACTGGACAGCCCCCAGATCCTGTGTCTCATCCCACCACCTCACTTCAACCCACACCTCTGTTTTGCTGTCAATGTCTGTTTTTCCCTTACCCCCGCTCTCGATTTCTTTGTTCTGTAACTCTCCCCAACGCTCTACCATTAACTCAGTAAATCCTGCCCTGATTCCATCTACCAAAATGCATCACCTTGCATTTATCTAAATTAAACTTCATCTGCCATTTGTCAACCCGCTGGCCCAATTGATCAAGATCCGATTGCAATCGGAGATAACCTTCTTCACTGTCCACTATGCCACCAATCTTGGTGTCATCTGCAAACTTACTAACCATGCCTCCTAAATTCTCACCCAAATCAATGTAACACGGGACATGGAGAAATCAGACATTGGTATAGTTAATGCTGGTATTTAGCATCATGCTTCAACGCCGCTATCTTTCCCTGACCGGAAATAGATGCTCTATTCAGAAATTATTTAACACTCGGGTATTTCTGACCAGGTCACTGGCACAGAGTCAGGCTCTGTGGCCTGGAAAGGAAATAGAGGGGTTAGGAGAGCAATAGTGGTGGGGGATGCGTCGGTTAGAGGCACAGACAGGCGATTCTGTGGGTGAGAACGGGACTCCAGGATGGTAGTCTGCCTACCTGGTGCTGGGGAAATGGATGTCACCGAGCGGATAGGAGGCATCTTAAAAGGGGAAGATAAAGAAACGGATGTCATTGTACACATTGATGCAAATGACGTAGATAGGAAGAGCAGGGGGATCCTACGAGAGCAATTCAGGGAGTTGGGAAATAGACTAAAATGTAGGGCCTCCAGGGTGGCCATCTCCGGGCTGCTCCCAATGCCTGGTGCCAGTGAGGCTAAGAATAGGGAGTTGGTACAATTGAATGCTTGGCTAAAGGACTGGTCCAGGAGGGAGGGCTTCATTTCCCTAGATCAATGGGAAGTTTTCAGGAGAGGATGGCACCTGTACAAGAAGGACGGGTCACAACTATGTTGGAAGGGCATGAATATCCTGGCTGGGAGTTTTGCTAGTGCAGTTCGGGGGGGTTTAAACTAGTATGGCAGGGGGGTGGGGATCAAAATATTAGGTCTACAAGTGTAGAGGCTGGGGACGAGCTTGGGGCTGGGACAAGGCTGGCAAAGAAGAAGAGCACTCTGGGGGAGGATGACCTCACTGGGCCTGGAGGTCTGGAGTGCTTATACTTCAATGCAAGGAGCGTAGCAGGTAAGACAGACGAACTTAGGGCCTTAATGCTCACGAGGGATTTGGATGTGGTTGCGGTGACAGAGACTTGGTTGAAAGAGGGACAGGATTGGCAGCGGAATATTCCGGGGTACAAGTGTTTTAGGCGAGACAGAGGAGGGGCCAAAAGAGGTGGGGGAAGTAGCGGTATTAGTTGGAGAGCATATTACAGCGGTGCAGAGGGAGGACAATTCAGAGGGGTCGTGTAACGAGTCACTCTGGGTGGAGCTTAGAAACAGGAAGGGCGCAGTCACAATGTTGGGGCTATACTACAGGCCCCCCAACAGCCCAAGGGAAGTGGAAGAACGGATATGTCAGGAGATACTGGATAGGTGCAGGAAAAATAGGGTTGTTGTAGTGGGAGACTTCAATTTCCCTGGGAAAGACTGGAAATCACTGAGAGCTGGGACTCTGAATGGCGAGGAATTTGTAAAATGTGTACAGGAGGGTTCTTTGGAACAATATGTAGATAGCCCCTCTAGAGGGGGGGCTATACTGAACCTAGTACTGGGGAATGAGCCCGGTCAGGTCTTCAAAGTTTCGGTAGGGGAACATGTAGCAAATCGTGACCACAATTCTGTTAGCTTTAGGATAGTGATGGGAAAGGATGAGTGGTGTCCCAAGGGTAAGGTGTTGGATTGGGGGAAGGCTAACTTTCGTGGGATTAGGCAGAAATTGGCAGCTCTTGATTGGGAGAGGCTCTTTGAGGGTAAATCCACATCTGGCATGTGGGAGTCTTTTAAGGAACAGTTGTTAGGGCTACAGGACAGGCATGTGCCTGTAAAAAAGGATAGGATTCGAGAACCGTGGATAACCAGGGAAATTGAGGGATTGGTCAAAAAGAAAAGAGAGGCGTATGTTAGGTCCAGGCAACTAAAAACGGAGGGAGCTCTGGAGGAGTACAAAGAAAGTAGCAAGGAACAGAAATGGGGAATTCGAAGGGAAAAAGGGGTCACGAAATGTCCTTGGCAGACAGGATTAAGGAGAATCCCAAGGCATTTTATTCATATGTGAGGAACAAACGGGTTGTCAGGGAAAAAAATCGGACCTCTCAGGGACAAAAGTGGGGAATTATGCTTGGAGCCCAAAGAAGTAGGGGAGATCCTAAATGAATACTTTGCGTCGGTATTCACAAAGGAGAGGGATGTGTTGACTGGGAGTGTCTTGGAGGGGAGTGTTGAACCGTTGGAGAAAATCTCCATTACGAGGGAGGAAGTTTTAGGTTTGCTAGATAATATAAAGACTGCCAAATCCCCAGGGCCTGATGGAATCTATCCAAGGCTGCTCAGGGAGACGAGAGATGAAATCGCTGGGCCTCTGACGCAAAGCTTTGTCTCATCACTGGACGCAGGTGAGGTCCCAGAGGATTGGAGGATAGCTAATGTGGTCCCGTTATTTAAGAAGGGTAGGAAGGATAACCCAGGTAATTATAGGCCGGTGAGCTTGACGTCCGTGGTGGGGAAGTTGTTGGAGAAGATTCTGAGAGATAGGATGTATGCGCATTTAGAAAGGAATAAACTCATTAACGATAGTCAGCATGGTTTTGTGAGAGGGAGGTCATGCCTCACTAATCTGGTGGAGTTTTTTTGAAGAAGTGACCAGAATGGTTGACGAGGGAACGGCCGTGGATGTCGTCCATATGGACTTTAGTAAAGCGTTTGACAAAGTCCCTCATGGTAGGCTGGTGAAAAAGGTTGGATCTCATGGGATAAAGGGGGAGGTGGCTAGATGGGTGGAGAACTGGCTTGGTCACAGAAGACAGAGGGTGGTAGTGGAAGGGTCTTTTTCCGGCTGGAGGCCTGTGACTAGTGGTGTTCCGCAGGGCTCTGTATTGGGACCTCTGCTGTTTGTGATTTATGCAAACGATCTGGAAGAAGGTGTAACTGGGGTGATCAGTAAGTTTGCGGACGACACAAAATTGGCAGGACTTGCAGAAAGTGAGGAGCATTGTCAGAAGCTACAGAAGGATATAGATCGGCAGGAAATTTGGGCAAAGAAATGGCAGATGGAGTTCAATCCTGATAAATATGAAGTGATGCATTTTGGTAGAAATAATGTAGGGAGGAGCTATACGATAAATGGCAGAACCATAAAGGGTGTAGATACGCAGAGGGACCTGGGTGTGCAAGTCCACAGATCCTTGAAGGTGACGTCACAGGTGGTGAAGAAGGCATATGGCATGCTTGCCTTTATAGGACGGGGCATAGAGTATAAAAGTTGGGGTCTGATGTTGCAGATGTATAGAACGTTGGTTCGGCCGCATTTGGAATATTGCGTCCAGTTCTGGTCGCCACACTAGCAGAAGGACGTGGAGGCTTTGGCGAGAGTACAGAGGAGGTTTACCAGGATGTTGCCTGGTATGGAGGGGCTTAGTTATGAGGAGAGATTGGGTAAACTGGGGTTGTTCTCCCTGGAAAGACGGAGGATGAGGGGAGACTTAATAGAGGTGTATAAAATTATGAAAGGCATAGATAGGGTGAACGGTGGGAAGCTTTTCCCCAGGTCGGTGGTGACGTTCACGAGGGGTCATACCTTCAAGGTGAAGGGGGGAAGTTTAACACAGATATCAGAAGGACATATTTTACACAGAGGGTCGTGGGGGCCTCTAATGCGCTGCCGGGCAAGGTGGTGGAGGCGGACACACTGGGAACGTTGAAGACTTATCTAGATAGCCATATGAACGGAGTGGGAATGGAGGGATACAAAAGAATTGTCTCATTTGGACCAGGGAGCGGCACGGGCTTGGAGGGCCGAAGGGCCTGTTCCTGTGCTGTATTGTTCTTTGTTCTGGAGGAACAGACGGACGGTGCACAGTGAAACTTTATGCTGTTGATGGCAGCCTAGAATCAGAAAGCTTGAAGGAACTCACAAGGTCAACCCTATTTTTGATGTGAGTGGAGTGAGAGAGAGAGTGTTGAGGTGCAGGGAAATTTTGAGGTGAGAGGCTCAGTGTTGAGGTGAGGGGTGTTGCTGTGGACGGTGGGAGTTGAGGTGAGAGGCGGTTGCTGAGGTGAGAGGGAGTGTGTTGATGTGAGGAGGGAGCTTTCAGATGAGAGGGGAACAACATGGTGTTATATCAATACACACTGATCCAACAAACACTCCCAGTATATTTAATGCAGGGATTAGGTGTGAAGTCAGTCTGTCCCCTCACGCTGCCAGCCAGAGTGCGGAGGGAACGGTGACAGCCCTTAAACACGGAGCAAACATCATCTGCAACATCCCATCAAACACTCCAATGTCAGCGACAGAGGTCCAGTGTCACTCCCACCCCATCTTAACTGTGTGACCAGGCTGCCTCATGGCTGCTAAAGTGAAGGTTCAACTGAGTCAGGCAACCTTCAGGCTCGATATCCGTAAGCTTGCGCCCATCAGACATTTACAAGGATAAGCTGCCTCTACACTCCCCCATCAAATACCCTCATTGTAGATGCAGCACAGGCCCAGATACACAAACTATCTCCCTCTACACTGTCCAAACACGAATCTCCAGTGCAGGTATAGCAGAGGGTGAGATACACAGTGTGTACAGGTGAGAGGGGGAGAGCGTTGAGGTGAGAGTGGGAGAGCGTTGAGGTGAGAGGGGGGAGTGTTGAGGCGAGAGGGGGGAGAGCGTTGAGGCGAGAGGGGGACAGCGTTGAGGCGAGAGGGGGAGAGCGTTGAGGCGAGAGGGGGAGAGCGTTGAGGCGAGAGGGGGGAGAGCGTTGAGGCGAGAGGGGGAGAGTGTTGAGGCGAGGGGGGGAGAGCGTTGAGGCGAGAGGGGGGAGCGTTGAGGCGAGGGGGGGAGAGCGTTGAGGCGAGGGGGGGAGAGCGTTGAGGCGAGGGGGGGAGAGCGTTGAGGCGAGAGGGGGGGAGCGTTGAGGCGAGGGGGGGGAGAGCGTTGAGGCGAGGGGGGGAGAGCGTTGAGGCGAGGGGGGAGAGCGTTGAGGCGAGGGGGGACAGCGTTGAGGCGAGGGGGGAGAGCGTTGAGGCGAGGGGGGAGAGCGTTGAGGCGAGGGGGGGAGAGGGTTGAGGCGAGGGGGGAGAGCGTTGAGGCGAGGGGGGAGAGCGTTGAGGCGAGGGGAGAGAGCGTTGAGGCGAGGGGGGGGGGAGTGTTGAGGTGAGAGGGGAATTTTGTGGTGGGGGTGAGGTTCTGTAACACAGTGGTTGGCGCTGCTGCCGCATGGCGCCAAAGACCCGGGTTTGATTCCAGCCTCGGGTCACTCTCTGTGTGGAGTGTGCACGTTCTCCCCTGTCTGTGTGGGAATCCTCTGTGTGCTCACGTTTCCTCCCACACTCCAAAGATGTGGGAGTGAGTTGGATTAGCCATGCTAACTTGGGAGACGGGCAACGTACAGGACAGGTACTGGACGGGGTTAGATACAGAGTAAATTTCCCTCATCAATGTCCCCATCAAACACTCCCAGGACGTGTACAGCATGGGGATAGACACAGAGTAAATTTAAGACTGTGCCCATCAAACATTCACACGGTAAAGTTCCCTCTGCACCACCCAGAACAGCTACAGCATTGGCCGGGGTGGGGGGGGTAGATACATAATAAACCTCTCTCTACAGTGTCCTCATCAAACACTCCCAGGATACCCAGGATAGGGACAGTACGTGGTTAAATGTGGAGTAAATCTCCCTCTCTCATGTCCCCATCAAACTCTCCCAAGACAGATGCAACTAGTGTGAGCTCAGATGCAGCTCAGGCTGAGATTTCCAGAAACCTCCCATCGCACTGTTTCACCAAGAACTCCAGTGAAGGGGTAGCAAGGGTGAGATGCACAAAAAATGTCTGCATAGACTGTCCAAACACTAAAGACTTGAGCAGGAGCAGCACAGGGTAAGGTACACAGAATATCTCTCGACACTGTCCCATCAGGAACTCGAGCGCAGGTGGACACAGAGATACATATAGTTCTGCTCTCCCTGTATATTGCCAGAAAAGAATCCCAGATATGGGTGAAGCAAAGTTCAATACAGATACATCTCCTCTTGATACTGCCCTCTGAAACCCTCCCAGAACAGTGACACACGGGATTGCAGACAGAGCAAAGCTCACTCTGCAGTGTCCCATTGAATAGTTCACTGCAAAGGGTGTTTACTCTGTGTCGAACCCCATTCTGAACCATGTTTCTGTATTTGCCATTGGGTTACTGTAAATTGTGCTTCCATTGAACATTTCCAAGGATAGGGACAGCACTGGGTAAAGTATATGGTCTTGCTGCACTGCCAATTCAAACAGGCTGATAAAAGGGACGTGTATCTTCTGTATCAAACACGTTTCCATCACTGTCCATGAAGTAATCCCAAAACAGCCCCACTGATATTGATATTTTCCTTTTGTGCTTTTATAATAACGGTCTTCTGTTAATTTGTTGTTATAGTTTGTGAAATACTCCTTCAGATCTTTCCGAAATACAGTTCAGACATTTGGGAATTCGAATGAATTAATTGCAAACGTTTTCTGTTGTATAGAACATAGAAAAGCTACAGCACAAACAGGCCCTTCGGCCCACAAGTTGCGCTGGTCATGTCCCTACCTACCTAGGCTTAGATATAGGCTTTCCTAGAACCCTCAATCCTATTAAGTCCCATGTACTCATCCAGGAGTCTCTTAAAAGACCCCATCGAGTTTGCCTCCACCACCACTGACGGCAGCCGATTCCACTCACCCACCACCCTCTGAGTGCAAAACCTACCCCTCACATCTCCTCTGTAGCTATTCCCCAGCACCTTTAACCTGTGTCCTCTCGGAGCAGCCATTTCAGCCCTGGGAAAAAGCCTCTGTGAGTCCACCTGATCTATACCACTCAACATCTTGTCTACCTCTATCAGGTCACCTCTCATCCTTCATCTCTCCAAGGAGAAAAGACCGAGCTCTCTCAACATATCCTCATAAGGCATGCCAACCAATCCAGGCAACATCCTTGTTAATCTTCTCTGCACCCTTTCAATAATTTCCACGTCCCTCCTGTAATGAGGCGACCAGAACTGAGCACAGTACTCCAAGTGGGGTCTGACGAGGGTCATATCAAGCTGCATCATTATCCCCGGACTCCTAAACTCAATCCCTCGATTGATGAAGGCCAGGTGAAAACTGCCCCAGTAAAGTAAATCAGATTGACCAACTGATTGCAATCAATGCCAAATGGGGAATAATTGTCCTGTGTGGAAGTGAGAACCCGTTCCATATTGTGATTGTTTGCAGTATTGGGACAGTGAGATGACCCGAACCAACACAAGAACACTTTGCAATATCTCCCAGTAACAGTGAGTCTGTGTGTCAGCGTTAACCAAGCGGGGTGACATTCCCGGAGGGGCTGACATCTCACGCAGAGTGAAAACCAGAATTCAATTGGTGGGGACTGCCTTTTTAAATTCAGCTGGGGATTTATTGAGGGAATTTGTGAAAATGCATGTGGAGATCTTATACAATCTAATTGAAAAACATTTCGAAATCCGTTTCTCCAACTGACTGTACAGAACAGAAGAGGTACATTTATAGATATCTCAAGGTGAATAACATTAGTTGCAGTCACTGAACATCAGCAGTAACTTTTTAATGCATATCATTTTATACATGTTTCACATGCAGTGAATATATTTATTTTAATTCCGGTCTCTGAGCAGTCAGATATTGATACAGATAATTCTGATATTTAGCACCATGCTCCCACACTGCCACCTCTGCTTGACCTGAAATAGATGCTCTGTTCCGCAATTATTTAAACCAAGTGTATTCGTGGAGGAACAAACTTACATTCTGCATTCAAACTTTATGTTGTTGAGATCAGCCCAGGATTAGAATGATTGAAGGAGCTGAAGGTTTTTGAGACAGTTTGTGTGACGCTGCTGCTGTGTTGCCTTTATTCGTTTTGTAACGTGGGGGTCGCAGGAATCAGGAGCGACAATAAGAGTGAGGTCAGTGATGTATCTGTTTGTCAGTTGGTAATAAGAATGAAGTCAGTGATACACCTGGAAGGTAAAGGCAGTAGGGATGAGGTTAGCCATGCACCTGGATGTGTATTGACAATCAGAGCAATTCAGTAATGTATCTGTGCAGGTTGTGAAAGGAGAGTGCGGTCACTGCTGTTCCTAAATACCTGGTTCCAATAAGAATCAGGTTATTTCTGCATCTGCAGGGACAGGTGTAGCATCGGGGAAACACAAGACAAAACTCCATCTGTAATTTCCCCAGCAAACACACCCAGGGCAGGGACAACGGGCGGATGTTTGAGTTGTGTGGAGTGGGGGGCTGTGTGTGGAGTGAAAGTTTATTATGGAAGTGAGGGGGAGAGTGATGAGTTGAGAGGCGGTGTATTGAGATGAGGGGGAGTTTGTTGAGGTGAGGGGGAAAGTTAAAATGAGATGGCGGGAGCTGAGGCGAGACAGAGTGCTGAGATGAGAAGAGAGAGCTGATATGAGAGAGGGAGAATGTTGATGTGAGACAGAGTGTAGGATTTGGCCCCGCGCTCTCCCCAAATTCGGATAATCCCACCAGAGGTAATTGGATCTTGACACGGTCTGTGCCCATCTGCTCCGACTCCCATGCGGTGTGGGACGGGAAATTCATATCTTGGGGATCTTGAGGTGAGGAGCGTCGAGATGAGATGGGTAGTGTTGTGGTGCGTGGGGTAATGTAGAGGTGAGCGGGAGGATTGATGTGAGGGGGGAACATGTTAAGGTGAGAGGGGGAGAGTTGTGTTGATTGGGGGAGTGTTGCATTGAGAGCGCGTGTTCTGGTGAGAGGAATTGATGTTAACCCTCTATGGGACAATGTAAATGTGAGAGGGAGAACTTAGAAGCGAGACGGATAGTGTTGAGGAGAAAGGGTGTCATGTCTGTGTGCTAGAGATTGTGTAGAGAGGGGAAGGGGAGTATTGAGGTGAGCGGGAGTGTGTTGAGGTGAGGGGGTGTGTTGACATGACAGGATAGTGTTGGTGTGAGAGAGAGAGTGTTGGGGTAATGGGGAGTGCTGAGTTGAGAGCGTGAGTGTTAATGTTGTCATGTGAGTGGACCTTTCAGCAATTTTGTTTAAATCGTGCAGCTTCCATGGAGGTGGAGCTAAGATGTGGCAGTCAGGTGGTGGTTTTCTTTTGGTCTTTTAGTTTAGTTTTGGGAAGCAGTTTAGCAGCAAGCTCAGAAGCAATCTCTCTCCCTCTCCCTGTCCTTCTCTTTTGAAAAGGCTGTGTTTTGTGGAACAGACTCGACTGCAACCTCTGCTGAGTTTCTCAAGGGATTTTGAGCATTCAGCCCAGGAGGCTGGACACGTGTAATAATTCGGCATTAACCTCTGTTGTATTGTGGTGATTTGGAGGGTTTTGTGGATTGGGTGTTGGCTTTGGTTGGAACACACCAGAGATATTTCCTTCAGAGTTGTATATTATCGTGGTTGTTGTGTTTCTTGTTTGTAATTGTTAAAAGTTCTTGCTAATTGTCTTACCACACATGTCAACAATATTCTCAATTAAACTTTGTATTGAATAAGAGTTCTTCCTGGGTCAGTTCACTCCCACCTGAAGTGAAACCTCCCATGCTCCTTCTAGCCAGATTCAAGGTAAAGAGTTACAGGTCACTCGAGCTTCATGGAACAACTGGGAGTATCCAACCTGACTGAGAACAACTGGGGGCTCCGGGATTGAATCCTGTATTTCTGGATTGATTTGGGATTAGTGAACTCAGACAGTGAGCGGTGAGCAGATTTGTGTTTTCTTTTCAGGTGTTGTATTCCAGTTTAAATAGGGAGTGTGGTTTGGATTAATGTCTCTTTCAGAGGCTCAGAAGTTTCTGCGGGTGGAGGAAGTCACGCAAGTTACCTGACAGATGGTGACTAAAGCAAAGCTTTTGGAATTGGAAACACATTCCAGTTGACATTGCCTGACAGAGTACGGAAAGGAAAGATAATTGTGGCAATAGCACAACATTTGGAACTGTCAGAAGCTCAGTCAGAATCGTTGGAAATTCAGTTACAAATGAAACTGACTCAATATAAAAAATAATTAAAACTATTTGAATTACAGGGAAAAGAAAAGGAAAGGGAGGAACAGCAAGCAAAATAATTGAACCAATCTGAATTACAGGCAAAAGGGAAAAAGGAGGCAAGGGAAAAATAGAGAGACTTTGAACATTGGAAACTGGCCTTCAAGTGTAAACATCGTGTCTGATTGGCGGAGGTAAAGGGTAAAGTACAGTCTGAGGGTAGGGATGAGGATAGTGAGAGAATGAGGGGCAGAAAATACATCAGGAGATAGAAAAGGCAATGTTACAATCATCATGGGGGACTTCAATATGTAGGTTTCTAAGATTCTAAGGTGGACTGGGAAAATCAGGTAGGTCGTGGATCCCAAGAAAAGGAATTTGTGGAATGTCTAAGAGATGGTTTTTGGAGCAGCTTGTGACAGAGCCTACTACGGAACAGGCAATTCTGGATTTGGCGATGTGTAATGAGGCAGACTTGATTAGGGAACTTAAGGTGAAGGAACCCTTAGGGAGGAGTGACCACAACATGATAGAATTTACCCTGCAGTTTGAGAGGAAGAACCTGGAATCAGATGTAAAGATATTTGAATTAAATAAAGATAACTACAAGGACATGAAGGTGGAGCTGGCCAGAGTTGATTGGAAAGGGAGCCGAGCAGGGGAGACAGTGGAACAGCAATGACAGGAGTTCTTGAGAGTTATTTGGGAGGCACAACAGAAATTCATCCCAAGGGGGAGGAAACATGCCACAGGGAGGACGAGGAATCCATGGCTGACGGGGAAGCCAAGGACAGCAAAAACACAAAAGGGAAAGCATCCTTAGTGGCAAGGATTAGTGGGAAGGCAGAAGATTGGGAAGCTTTTGAAAGCAAGCAGAGGACAACTTAAAAAAGCAATAAGAGGGGAGAAGATGAAATATGAGTGTAAGCGAGCTTGTATTATAAAAGAGGAGAGGAGGAGGTTTTCCAATATATAAAAATTAAGAGAGAGGCAAAAATACCCATTGGATCACTGAAAAATGAGGCTGGAGAAGGAATAATAGGAAACAAAGAAATGACAGAGGAACTGAATAGTTTGCATCAGTCTTCACGGTGGAAGACACCGGTGGGATGCCAGAGCTCCAGGAGAGTCGGGGGACACAGGTGGGTGTAGTGGCCATCACTCAGGAGAAGGTTCTGGGGAAACTGAAAGGTCTGTGGGTGGAAAAATCACCTGGACCGGATGGAGTACACCCCAGGGTTCTTAAAGACATAGCTGAGGAAATTGTGGTGGCATTGGTGGTGATCTTTCTTTGATAAGGCGCAGCATAGGAGACTGTTATATAAGTTAAGTGCCAATGGTGTTGAGGGTAAGATCCTGGCATGGATAGAGGATTGGCTGACTGGCAGAAGGCAGAGAGTGGGGATGAAGGGATTTTATTTCAGGATGGCAGCCGGTGACAAGTGGTGCGTCTCAGGGGTCGGTGCTGGGACCACAACTTTTCACAATACACGTTAATAATTTGGAAAAACGAAATGAAGGCACTGTTGCTAAGTTTGGTGATGATACAATGATATGCAGAGGGACAGGGAGTATTGCGGAAGTGGGAGGGGGAGGAGGAGGGCTGCAGAAGGACTTGGACACGTTGGGACAGTGGATAAAGAGGGGGCAGATGGAATACAATGAGGAAAAGTGTGAGGTTATGCACTTTGGAAGGAGGAATGGAGGCAGAGACTATTTTCTAAATGGGGAAATGCTTAGAAAATCAGATGCACAAAGGAATTTGGGAGGCCTTGTTCAAGATTCTCTAAAGGTTAACCTGCAGGTTGAATCGGCAGTTAGGAAGGCAAGTGGAATACTGGCAATCATGTCGAGAGGCCCCGCACCAGGTTCAGACCCACCCAGGTTCAGACAGAGACGCTGTTCAGATTCACACAAGGTTCGGACTCGGATCATGTTCAGATTCACACCGTGTACAGACTCACCTCAGCTTCACAATCATAGAAACATTGAAATATAGGAACAGCAGGAGCAGGCCATTCGGCCCTTCGACCCAGCTCCGACATTCAGTTTGATCAGGGATCATCATCAACTTCAACATCCTGACCATCCCTTGCTCCCATATCCCGTGAGCACTTTAGCCCCAAGAGCGATACATAATTTCTTCCTGAAATCACGAAAGGTTTTGACCTCAGCTACTTTCTGTGGTAGCGAAGTCCATAGATCATCAGAGTGGAGAAATTTCTCCTCACCTCTGTTCTAAAAGGTTGATGCTTATCCTCAAACCATGAACCCTAGTCCTCAACTCCCTGAGCATCAGGAACATTCTTTCTGAATCTACCCTGTCTTAACCTTTTTCAATATTATATGTTTCACTCGAATGAACTCCAATGAATAAAGCCCGAACCGACTTAGTCTCTCTTCATATCACAGACTTGCCATCCCAGGAATCAGCCTGGTAAACATTCGCTGTACTCCCTCTATAGCGAGGATATCCTTCCTCAGATAAGGACACCAAAACTGCACACAATACTCGAAGTGTGGCCTCAGCAATGCCCTGTACAACTGCAGTGACACATCTCTCTTCCTGTACTCCAATCTTATCCCTATGAAGGGCAGCATTACAGTTGTCTTCTTTACTGCCTGTTGTACATGCGCGCTGACTTTCACTTACTGATGCATACGGACACCAAGGTCTCGCTGAGTATCCACCTCTCTCAATTTACACCCATTCAAATAATAATCTGTCTTCCTATTATTGCTGCTAAATTGGATAACCTCACATTTACCCACATTTTACTGCAACTGCTTTGCACATGCCCACACATTGAGCCTGTTCAAATCACACTGAAGCATGTCTGCATGTTTCTCATAGCTCACCCTCACCCACCTTTTATCATCTGCAAATTTGGAGATGATACATTTCGTTCCATTTTCAGAATAATTAATATATAATGTGAACAGTTGGGGTCCGTGCACAGATTCCTGCAGAACCCCACTAGACACTGACTGCAGATCAGAAAAAGGCCCATTTATTGCCAGCTCTTTGCTTTCTATCAGTGAACCAGCTTTCTATCCATCTCAAAACATTGCCTGTAATCCCATGTGCTTTCACTTTACATGGCAGTCTGCGATGTGAGAACTTGTCAAAAGTCTTCTGAAAGTCTCAATAAACACATCTGCTCACGTCACTTTCTGAACAGTAATGTCTGGGGGACACCTCCCCGCCCTGGAACTGGCCGTAATGGACCGGGCAGTAAGGGACACAAGACACAGCAATACCCCTCCACCCACTTCCCTAAACTCCCACACTTACCCCAGCTCTCAGTGCTTCACTCTCTGCAGCTTGCACTCTGTGGAGCTCCCTGAGTGGGCACATTTCACAGGCCTCAGTTTGGTAGTTTATATTTGCCTGAGTCCAACTCATGAACCTGCTTGAAGTCACTGCCACCCCCCCCTCCGCCTCTAGGTCGGAGTAACCGCCGAGGGCTGACCACCTTGGAAGCCTTTTTTGGAGTTTCAGTGCTGGGTCCGGTTCCTGCTGCTCAGCCTCGGAAGTGAGTGGGGTTCAGCAGACCGGAGCTCGCCTCTTCCACCATGAGCGTGTGGCCCGAGTTCCCTTTATCGGGTGACAATGTGATCGAGAGGCTAAACCCACTGTGTCCATTTCAGACTCCGAGGTTCCCACTGGCGGAGATGGGGAACAGGATCCGGAGAGCCTGGAATTCTTTCCAAAGTTCCCGCTGTGCTGGGAATTGCTTTTTCCTGCACGGCCTGGGACTTCATGGCTTGTAGATGATTGAAGCATTCCCATAGGATTTTATCTCCCAAGCGGACTTGATAGGAAACTGGCCCTGTTCCAGACTCGACCGTGCCTCATAACCACGCGGATCCATTGCCATGATTCTTTACCAATAACCTATCACCTGCCTTTAGGTGCCTCTCCCGGCTGGTGGGAACGGCACTGGCTGTTAGCTCCCGCCCTCAGAAGGTCAGACTTAACATTGGGCGGAGTGAACTTCTTATCAACCACTCTGCTGGGGCCATTCCAGTTGTTGAAGAGGGGAGGTCGGGGGGAGGTTGGAGGGTGTCATTCTGGAATTGCAGATGAAATCTGGATGGTTTGGTGTCCAAAGAGACTGAGGGATGGTATTTTGAACCTGCTTTTACTGTTTGGGCCGCTCTTTCTGCCAGGCCGTTGGATGATGGGTAATATGACACTGCCCTAACGTGTCAGATTCTGTCCAACTTCATCTAATGCACAAATTCCTGGCTGATGAAGGGTGGTCCATTTTCAGAAACAAACACCTGCGGGATCCCGGGTGTCATGAAAGAGGTGTGAAGTTTCTCCACTCTTGTCCTTGTGTTTGAGAAACTCACCCTGTGTACGGCCATACACTTTGAATCAGCATCTACCATTACCAGGAACATAGACCCCATGATCTCCGTGTGCAGCCACGTCTACGGATGTCCTGGCCATTCCCAAGTGTGAAGAGTAGTAATTGGTGGTACTTCTGCCCTTGTTGATATTGCCAACACTGACCCACTGGCAAATATTCGTAGCCATACCTGGCCACCAGACATAGCTACTTGGAGGATCTTCAGTTTGCCACTCCTGGGTGGCCATGGTAAAGTTCACCATGGGATGGTGACCCTGGCTCAGGATGACACTCTTGAACCCCAAAGGCGTGTGCCATCTTCCACAGTCAGCTGCTCTCTGCCATTCCAATATGGGTGCAATTCAGGATGTAATGGCCATTTGGATTCCCCCATCAGCACTCGCTGCTTCAATTCATTCAGGAATGGGTAATCTTACGTCCACAGCCGAATATTATTGGCTGCCACTGGGAGAGTTTTCAGAAAGTTCATGATTACCGTCTCTTCCATTGGGAATATGACAAGTGTCTGTTAATCGTAGCCAACTCAAGGCACCTACCTGAACGACTCGGCCTCCTGGAAGGTGTTCCAATCGATAATGGTAGGCGGACAGTAATAAAGCCCACAGCTGGATATGGGCCAATATTATGGGCCGCACCGTCATGTAGGTCCTTCTGGAATTTCTTTGCCCAAACTATCACCACAGACGAGGTGTCACAGTGGTTAGCGCTGCTGCCTCATAACGCCAGAGACCTGGGTTCAATTCCTGGCTTGGGTCATTGTCTGTGCGGAGTCTGCACATTCTCTCCGTATCTGCGTGGGTTTACTCTGGTTTCTCTGGTTGCCTCCCACTGTCTGAAAGACGTGCTGGTTAGGTGCAGTGTCCATGCTAAATTCTCCCTCAGTGTGACCCGAACAGGCACCAGTGTGTGGCGACTAGGCGATTTTCACATTAACTTCATTGCAGTGTTAATGTAAGCCTACATTTGACACTTTATAAATGTTAAACTTCCTCTGAGTATGAATTGTTGAATATCGCTGGGAATCCTCACCGAGCTGTCAGTATAAGTGCACGTGAATAAGTTCATAATTGGAAACAAGAATCCTCCTGCCAGCTTTGAGGCTACGTCCTCGATCAGAGGGATTGGGTATTTATCCAGCTGTGAGAAACAGTTTACCGTTTGTTTAAAATTTCCCAGTACAAAGTATTTGTATTCACTCTTGGGACTTGAGTGTCACTGGCCGGCCAGCATTTATTGCCCATCCCTATTTGCCCATGTTCAGAGGACAATTAAGTGTCAACCACTTTGAGTCACATTTAGTCCTGACCACATAAGGACGACAGATTTCCTTCCCTGGGACATTGCTGAACCAGATGGGTTTTTCCAAAAATCGACAATGCTTTTCTGGTCACCAGCTGATTCTGAATTCCAGATATATTTATTCAAATTCCACCATCTGCTGTGACGGGATTCGAACCCGGGTGCACAGAACTTTAGCTGAGTTTCTGTATTAATAGTGTAGTGATAAAACCACCAGTCCATCACATCCACACCCAGAGTGTACACACCCTGACTTCCGGTAACCGAGACACACCATATTATATACGTCTGCAGGGCTCCCGGATTGGACAGCATTAACTGTCTCAAACAGGGAGCTCATATTCCAATAACTCTACCTGATGGTTATCGATAAAGTCATTAAGTATGTCT
Source organism: Mustelus asterias (assembly GCF_964213995.1). Taxonomy (NCBI): domain Eukaryota; kingdom Metazoa; phylum Chordata; class Chondrichthyes; order Carcharhiniformes; family Triakidae; genus Mustelus; species Mustelus asterias. Next base: position 232,525 of record NW_027590377.1, on the reverse strand, counting down.
CTCTCTCTGTCTCTTTCTGTCTTTCTGTGCATGCGTCTCTCTGTATCTCTCTCTCTCTGTATATATATATATCTCTCTCTGCCTGGTTCTCTGTGTCTCTTACTGTCTCTCTGCATCTCCCTCATTCACCTTCTCTCTACGCTCTTCCTCTGTGTCTCCACCCCCCTCAGTCTCACTCTCCTTGTCCCTCTCCTTCTCTTTCCCCCTTTTCTTATTTCTCTGTCTTTCTCTCTCTCTCTACCTCGCTCTGTCTTTTGCTCTTGCTGTGTCCATTGTACTCATTCAGTCTCACTGTTTCAAATTCACTGACGCTCTCTGTCTCTGTTTCTCTCTGCCTCCCTTTCTTTCTCCCTTTCCGTTTTAGTCTCCCTCTCTCGTTACATCCTTCCATCTGTCTCCCTTTCTCATTCCCTGTCCATCTCCCTCCTCATTTCCCCCAATCTCTATCCCTGTTTTTCTCGCTCTGGGAGAGTCCCCATCTGTCTCTGTTCTTTCTCTCTCTCTCTCTCGCTCTCTCTGTTTCTCTCCCTGTATCTGTTAGAAACTCTTTCAAACTGTGCCACACTCCATGTATTTGTACCCTTCCCTCTCTCTGTCAACCTCTCTATCACTCCCAGTTTTGCTCTCACTGCCCTCTCTCTCTCTTTATCTGTCACTCTCTCTGTCTCTGTGGGGCTGTTTGTTATTTATATTTGAAAGTCCAATAGGAAGATTCAGGGGCCTTGTAGCTGTAGTTTCCTCTCAGGGTCTAATGAGTTGAAGAATTGCAGTAAGGGGAGCTTTCAGCAGATTGATTAGCTGCTGCCTGAAGTGAGTCTGTGTCACAGCATAAATGGCAGTGTTTGTACAACAACTTGTGAGTTGCAACATGAAACCAAATTCCAGAACATAGTAATCTAACCATACAGACCGAGAGCCCAAAAAATACATCCGACCCCAAATAGAAAAAACCATTAATGTCGACCATAAGAGGATGAAATTGGCTGAGATAACAAACAGTAAAATGATGGATTTCCTGCGACTCTCCATCTCAGGGTCTCTGGGATTCTCCCCACTGCTGTGAGTCCGGAGTCTCCTGCGGGCTCTGCTGCTCATTAAAATGTGTCTGACGGTGAAAACGTTGAGCAGCAGAATCAGGACGAACGGGACAGTCGGGGTTAGAATGTTGTGGAGGAACTCGATTGTTCCCCAGACCGGAGATTCCATCACATCCCCTGTGACATCACAAAACCAGGGGACGTTCCCCAGCAGATATCTATTTGATAACATAAAATACCAGAAGATGTTCTTTAAACAGCTCAGCACCGTCACTGTTCCCAGAACCACAGCCGCCGATTTCTCACTGCAATATTTACTCTTCAGCTTGGGGCAGCAAATGGCCACAAATCGATCAAAGGTGAAAGTGACGGTGAACCAGACAGAACAGTCAGTGGCTGCATAAAGCAGGACGGCGTGGATGTTACACACGGGGAGCGACAGCAGGAAATCAAACTGTTCCTGGTAAAGAATGGGAATGTGTCTGAATATCAGGTCGAGGATAACGACCAGCAGATCCCCCGCTGACATGGCCACCAGGTAACGAGTCACACATTTGGACAGACCACAGTTTCTGCTCGTCAGTGTCACAATTGTGATTATGTTCACTGTCAGGAAGGGAAATAAAGAATAAAATTAGACAGGATTCAGGGAAAGAAGTTACCATTTGGACTGAGGATGGGTTGAAATAAAAAAGAATGTATACACATAAAATCACTTATTTTTTTTAAACCAGCACGTCTTTTGCAGTGTGAGAGGAAAGTGGAGCATCCGGAGGAAACCCACACAGACACGGGGAGAAGGTCCAAACTCCACACAGACCGTGACCCAAGCCTGGAATTGAACCCAGGTCCCTGACGCTGTGAGTCAGCAGTGCTAACCACTGTGTCACCGTGCTGCTCCATGGTAGCAACACACTGGTATACATTTGGGAGGGAGCTTTCCGGAGAGTCCACAACATTGACCCTCACTCAGCTACAAGGATGAGGGAGTAAACCCTGACAGAAAATCCAGACTGGAATCCTGGAGATGGTAATCTGTCGTCTCTCAGACAGTTTACTGACAACCCCTGCAACAGAGCTGGTACCAAAGAGGGCTGGTTTGACCCTTGCCTCTGGACAATACTAACAATTGGCAGAGGGAGATCCTGATGCCTTGACAGCACAGAATCTCTATTATATTTACACAGAACTGTACCCTGGAGAGGAGATCACAGCATTGTGGCCACTGTTAGCACAACACAGGAAAAAATAGTAATCTCACACTCGATTGGCACAGAACACAACTTCCAGTGTTTCTTTCAAGAGTGGGAGAAAGTTTCAGGGTTCAGCGAATCGCTATCGTCCATAATGCTCAGTGCGATTACTGCTGTCCCACGTTGGTCTACTGGACCAGTGCAGCTGCATCAGTCGTCTCTCGGCAGGAAGGTTGCCAATCTATTCACCAGGTAAAACTCAAACAAAGGCCAGTACCAAAGGAAAAGCCAAGCAGGCTGCCTGAATGCCTATCGTCCGGTGACTCTGATGTCCAATATTATGAAATGCATCAAAAGGTTAGTCATGGCATGAATCAATTCCGGCCTCCCAGATTGCCTGGATACACTACAGTTCACCAACCTCCCCAACAGGTCCACAGACACCATCTCCCTGGCCCAACACTGAACTCTGTAACACTGTAACTCTGAACATAGAGAAGGAGAGAGTGCAGAATGTAATGTTGGACTCAGAGCGAGGGTGTAGAATAAGATCATCTGAATGCGATGTGGGCCCATTAAAACGTCAGATGGCAGCAGAGAAGAAGCTGTTCCTGAGTCGGCAGCATGGTGGCACAATGGTTCGCACTGCTGTCTCACAGGGACCTGAGTTCGATTCCCGGCTTGGATCACATATTTATTATATGTGAAAATAATAAACCAAATCAATTCAAATCAAATCAGTCTTTCACATCTCAAGCTGAAACATCAGCACGATGTGCCCTGACCTTACCAATGAACTTATGCAGGTTGATGATGTACACGGGACGGCTGTGATCGAGACTGAATTTACAAGGCTGAATGTGGACATTGGGGAGCTGCGAGAAACTGGACTTGCTCACAGTGGATTCTTTCCAGAGGAACACCACACGTTCTTGTAATAGGAGAAATCCCAACAGGCGAGATGTGAGAATGGAACAAAGTTTTAAAAAGAAGCTTCACTGGTGCTGATGGAATCCCAGGAATTGAAATGGGATCCCTGATGCTGTGAGGCAGCAGTGTTAACCACTGTGCCATACTGCCATCCTGCAAGGTGCCCTGGAGATATCCAAGATCACGGCCAGGACACCATCATCACCATATCCGTGTTCGGGAAATGATTGGAAAACAATCTGAGGGACAGAATTAATCTCCACTTCGAGAGGGAAGGATTTATGAACAATAGTCAGCGTGCCTTTGACAGGGGGAGATCATGTCTAACAATTCGCTGGAATATATTGAGAAGGTGACTGGATGAGGAGATGAGGGAAGTGCAGTCGATGTAGTCTACGTGTTCTTCAGAAAAGCTTTTGACAAATATGGAAGACTGAACAAGGAAGTGATTCCGATTGGAACCAGGTCAATTTGGTAAATTATATTCAAAATGGCTGAGTGGCAGAGGGTGATGGTGGAAGGTTGTTTTTGTGACTGCAAGCCTGTGTTCAGTGGGGTTCCACAGCGATCAATGCTGGGTCCCTTGCTGTTTGTAGTGTACATTGATGGTCTGGACATGAATGTGTGAGGTGTGATCAGTAAGTTTGCAGATGATACAAAAATTGGTGGTGTGGTAAATATTGAGGAGGAAAGCCTTAGATGACAGGAATCATAGAATCCTACAGTGCAGAAGGAGGCCATTCAGCCCATCGAGTCTGGACTGAGCACAATCCCAACCAGGCGATATCCCCTGAACCCCATGCATTTACCCAAGCAATTCTCCCTGACAGTAAGTCCAGTATATCCTGGCCAATCCACCTAACCCACAAGTCTTCCGACTGTGGGCGGAAACTGGAGCACCCGGAGGAAACCCATGAAGACACGTGGAGAATGTGCAAACTCCACACAGATGTGGTCCAAGCCAGAAATGGAACACACGTCCCTGGCGCTGTGGGGCAGCAGTGCTAACCACTGTGCCACCGTGCTGAGGAAACTGAAAGGCTGGGCAAATGGGCATATGTAATTTACACCTGACGAATGTGAGGCCATGCATTTGGGACGACTATCCGGGCAAGGAAATGTACCATGTCCGGTCGAGTCTGAGGAAGTGCAGAAGACCAGAATGAATTTGGGGTGCAGATATGTGGATCCCTAAAAGCAGCAAGACGGGTAGATGAGGTGGTGAAGACGACATGTAGGATACTTGCCTTTAGCAGCCGCAGCACAGAATATAAGAGCTGGGAGGTGATGATGGAAATGTATAAAATGCTGGTTAGACCAGAGCAAGAGAACTGTGCACAGCTCTGGTCATCACACTACAGGAAGGATGTGATTACACTGGAGACGGTGTAGAGGAGATTCACCAGGATGCTGCCTGGGCTGGAGAGTTTCAGCTATGAGGAGAGGCTGGTTAGGTTGGGTTTTTTACCTTAGAGCAGAGACGGCTGGAGGTGGAGCGGGTGTAGTGGGTGGTGATGGGGAATGCTTTCAGGTGGGGGCGGGGGGGTGGGGGACTGAGTGATATGAACAAAATTATGTGGCACACGGATAGGAAGAAACCTTTTCCCTTTAGTAGAGGTGTCAATAACCAGAGGGGCGTGGAGTTAAGGTAAAGGGCAGATGTTTGTGTGGATTTGAGGGAAAATGTTTCCATCCACAGGGTGCTGGGATCTGCAGCTCACGGCCTGAAAGGATGGTAGAAGCGGGAACAACCACAAGAGGCATTTAGATCAGCAACTCAAACGCCAGAGCATATAATTATTAAACTAGAAAGAGCGCAGAAAAGATTTACTAGGATGCTACTGGGACTTGATGGATTGAGTTATAAGGAGAGGCTGAATAGACTGGGACCTTTTCCCCTGGAGCGTAGGAGGCTGAGGGGTGATCTTATAGAGGTCTATAAAATAATGAGGGGCACAGATCAGCTCGATAGTCAAGATCTTTTCCGAAAGGTAGGGGAGTCTAAAACTAGACGGCACAGGTTTAAGGTGAGAGGGGAAAGAGACAAAAGGGTCCAGAGGGGCAATTCTTTCACACAGAGGGTGGTGAGTGGCTGGAACGAGCTGCCAGAGGCAGTAGTAGAGGCGGGTACAATTTTGTGTTTTTGAAAGCGTTTAGATAGTTAAATGGACACGATGGGTAAAGAGGGATATGGGGCAAATGTGGGCAATTGGGATTAGTTTAGGGGTTTAAAAAGAAAGGGCAGCATGGATAAGATGGGCCGAAGGGCCTGTTTCCATTCTGTAAACTCTATGACAAGGCTGTGGATCGAGTGCTGGAAAATGGGATTGGATTGGATAGGTGTTTGATGACCAGTTCAGACATAATGGCCGAATGGCCTCATTTTGTGCTGTTAAAACTCGATGGCTGTTGGACCACCCACAGCAGTGGCCCCATCACTTGCAGCTCTCACAGCGCTGGCTGGGATACGGACCACCTCCCAAACCTATCTGGTTGCGCAATTGCAGCCAGCAGTGAGCTGCCTGGTCTGAGAGAGACATCTGTCAACTCTCTGCTGCTGCAGCTCGCTTCAACACAGCAGCGGCCCCCAGGTAGTCCAGGGGTCCTCGGCTCTTTCTGAGCAGCCCCCGACCAGATATGGACCCAGCCCCCTCCCCACCACCTGGACCAATCACCCCCCATTCCCCCACACCAATTGCATGCAGAGTGTCAGCAGGGCACCTCTCCCTAACCCACTGTGCATGCAGAGAGGCAGCGAGACCCCTGCCCTACCCCACTGTGCATGCAGAGAGGCAGCGAGACCCTCCCGATGCCCCCCTCCCTTCCAACACCAATCACGTGCAGAGCGGCAGCGGGGACCACTCCACCCCACAGACAGCGGGCAGAGTGGTAACGGGACCCTCTCCCACCCAGCAACTACGTTCAGAGTCGGCCCCGCTACCTTCAGGCTCCGCCCCAGTAGACCCCACCACCTCATGCGCCACTCCCTGGTAATGCCCGGTGGGCATTGCCCAAGGGGCACCTACCTTTGCCCTCGACCTTGCCCGGTGCCCTCAATGGCCTTCAGTTCTCCCGGTGAGGTCATCATGACTCGTCCTCATACATGTGGCCAGCTGTTTTCCTCACCGGACCCAACCTATCCCGGTGAGGCTGCGAAGGCAAGTGTGGCGCACAATTCCATCCCAGGCTCGCTAATTTCATTTAAATTTGTTTTAACATAAATTGAAATAATTTATTCAGCCTCTTGCCGGGAATGGGCAGGAGACTGAATCCGCTGTTTATCCATTGCCGGTGAAGGTTGCAAGAGGTGAGAAATGGGACGTGGACCTGAGTTCCAGGCTGTCACGCGGTTTTACTTGATCACCCCACCATCAATGGACAGGGAGTAGCTGTTATCCTGCCCTACCCCCTACCGTGTGTGTGTTGCGAGTGTCTATATTGTCTGTACCAGTATGCATGTGTGTGTGTGCGTGTTTGTGTGTGAGCAACAGAGTGCCTGACGAGTGTTCCTCAGTGTGTATTATTCTGGAGTGTTGCAGCAATTTTGGTTCTTGAATTTGTGTGTGAGTGGGAGCAAGTGTCTAAATCTGATTGATTCTATCAACAAATGTGTGCATTAATGTATGTGTGTTTGGGTGTGTCTGTGTGTTTGTGTTCCTGTTGCTCTCGGAGAGTTTGTGGTGGCACAGGGGATAGCATTGCTGCCTCACAGCACCAGAGGTCCTGGTTCAATTGCAGGCTTGGCCACTGTCTGTGCAGATTCTGCATGTTCTCCCCATGTCTGCGTGGGTTTCCTCCCGGTGCTCCAGTTTCCTCCCACTATCTGAAAGTTGTGCTGGTTGGGTGCATTGGCCGTGCTAAATTCTCCCTCAGTGTACCTGAACAGGCGCTGGAGTGTGGTGACTCGGGGATTTTTATAGTAACTTCATTGTAATGTTACTGTTCGCATACTTGTGACACTGATGAATAAATTTCAAATTTAATGAAATATGTTTTCTCTCTGTGAGATCCTGCTGTGCAGATATGACCAATAAAATTGATTCTGCGGCCTGGTGATTGGGTGGGTGAACTGGTGTTATATGCAGAGGGTGAAAAGGATTCTGTCTCAATCTTTTGCACACGAAGGAATAGTGTTTGAGGTCACATGTCTATGGAAAGTCACAGCACTCAGAAGACATCCCAGCCCATAGACCCTGAGACAATTGTCAGTGGCTGAAAGAATTAATAACCGGATGCAGAGATTCAACAAGAGCAGCAAACCCAGTACAGTAAATGACAAGAAAATCAATACAGTTAAACAGCCTTTCTAGAATTAGGAACTGGACACAGGGGACGGGAGTTTACAGCCTCACTCTTCCCCAAGCTGCAAAATCCCACCCGTGTTCAACAGACCTTCCCATTCTCCGCCCCTCGCCTGCTCCGATTCCCGTGGCGGTCGGGCCGGTCCAATTCCAGCCAGAGACTTACCCGGAACACCAACAATCGCCAGGAGGGGAAAGTAAACGCATTGAATCACCCTCAGTAGAGATTCAAAGCGATCAGCTGATGTCATCCAATAATAATCATCAATATACTCAGAAATCCAATAGAATAAACTCCTGTCCTTGGTTGGAACATTCCGGTTCATTGTTCCCAGATTCTGATCCATTGTTGAAACATTCCAATCCATTGTTCCCAGATTCCGATCCATTGTTGGAACATTCCGGTTCATTGTTCCCAGATTCTGATCCATTGTCGAAACATTCCAATCCATCCAATCAGCACTAAACTCAGAAATCCAATAGAATAAACTCCTGTCCTTGGTTGGAACATTCCGGTTCATTGTTCCCAGATTCTGATCCATTGTTCGAAGATTCCAATCCATTGTTCCCAGATTCTGATCCATTGTTGGAAGATTCCAATCCATTGTTCTCAGATTCTGATCCATTGTTGGAACATTCCGGTTCATTGTTCTCAGATTCGAGAGGGCACAGGTTTAAGGTAAGACGGGAGCGATACAAAAGTGTCCAGAGGGGCAGAGAGTGGTGAGTGTCTGGAACGAGCTGCCAGATGTAGGAGTAGAGGTGGGTCCAATTTTGTCTTTTAAAAAACATTTAGATAGTTTCATGGGTATAGAAGGATATGGGCCAAATGCAGGCAATTGGGGTTAGTTTATGAGTTTAAAAAAAAGGGTGGCATGGACAAGTTGGGCCGAATGGCCTGTTTCCATGCTGTAAACCTCTATGACTCTGTTCTGATCGATTTTTGGAAGACTCCAACCCATTGCTCCCAGATTCTGATCTCTCCTCTCCCTCCCTCTCTCTCCACAGCCGCTGATCTCTGTTGGTGTCAGAGTTGCCGCTCCCGCTGACTCAATGGGACAACATATTGAACGGAATCCCTTATTAATAGAAGAGGGGAATCCCTCCAGGCACACTAATCGGATCCATGGAGACTGACATCAATTCCAGTCACTAAACAAACAGCTTCACTTAACCCCCTTCAATCCAACACTTTTTATACCCAACGTAGAACAGTTACAGCCTCGATGGGGTGTTGAGGGTCAGGGAGGTATGGAAAGTTGGAAATAATGTAGGGTCAATATTAATTTGATACATCAGAGATCACTCTGCTAGCGTTAATTTCGAGACGACGAGAATACAAAAGCAGGGGTGTACTGCTGAGGGTTTATAAGACACTGGTCTGACCGCATTCAGAATATTGTCAGCAATTTTGGTTCCCGTATCTAAGGAAGGATGTGCTGGCCTTGGAGAGGGTCCAGAGCAGGTTCACAAGAATGATCCGGGGAATGAAAGACTTGACGCATGAGGAGCGTCTGAGGACTGGGGGTCCATACTCGATGCAGTTTGGAAGTATGAGGAAGGGGATCACATTGAAACTTACAGAATAATGAAAGGCCTGGATCGAGTGCACTTGGGGAAGTTGTTTCCATTAGTTGGGGAGACTTGGACCCGAGGGCACAGACTCAGAGGGAAGGGATGGCCCTTTGGAAATGTGATGTGGAGATGGCGGTGTTGGACTGGGGTGTGCGCAGTAAGAAGTCTCACAACACCAGTTTCCCACTCACCTGATGAAGGAGCAGCGTTCCGAAAGCTCGTGATTCCAAATAAAGCTGTGGGACTTTAACCTGCTGTTGTGAGACTTCTTACTTCAGAACTGAGACGAGGAGGAATTTCTTCAGCCAGAGGGTGGTGAATCTGTGGAATTCATTGCCACGCAAGGCTGTGGAGGCCAGATCATTGACTGTATTTAATAAAGAGATAAATAGGTTCTTGACTGGTACAGCGATCAAGGGATACGGGGAGAAAGCAGGAGAATGGTTTGAGAAACTTATCAGCCAGAATTGAATGGTGGAGCCGGCTTGACGGGCCGAATGGCCTCATTCTGCTCTTATATCTTATTGTCTTCTGGGTATCATGGTCGTGGTTTTTAGATGAAGTTAACGTCAATCAGGGTTGATATAGTCTGCTTAATCCAGGTTGTAGCAGATCTGATGTACAGCTCATGGACAGAACAATCTTAGTATAGGACTTCACACGGATCAATCTCTCAGCATTACGTACAGTACAGTCTTAGCTCGAGTCATCAGATAGAACTATCTCTCAGTGTTATGTACAGTACAATCTGAGGCTTCAGATAGAACTATCTCTCAGTGTTACGTACAGTACAATCTGAGGCTTCAGATAGAACTATCTCTCAGTGTTATGTACAGTACAATCTGAGGCTTCAGATAGAACTATCTCTCAGTGTTATGTACAGTACAATCTGAGGATTCAGGTAGAACTATCTCTCAGTGTTATGTACAGAAGAACCTGATCATGAAGCTTCACATCAAACTTTCTCAGCGTTTTCTCTTGTGAGGTTGTAAGGAGGCAAGGGTGAGTAGAGGAGTGTGTGGGAGAAGGACACCGGGCCACCTGAACAGAGTCAGCAGCACCTTGAGGAGAGTGTGAGAGGGGGGCACGGGACACCGGGACAGACAGTCAGCACCTTGAGGAGAGTGTGAGAGGGACACTGGGACAGACAGTCAGCACCTTGAGGAGAGTGTGAGAGGGGGACACAGGACATCGGGACAGACAGTCAGCACCTTGAGGAGAGTGTGAGAGGGACACTGGGACAGACAGTCAGCACCTTGAGGAGAGTGTGAGAGGGACACTGGGACTGACAGTCAGCACCTTGAGGAGAGTGTGAGAAGGGGACACAGGACATCGGGACAGAGAGTCAGCACCTTGAGGAGAGTGTGAGAGGGGGACACTGAGACAGACAGTCAGCACCTTGAGGAGAGTGTGAGAGGGGGACACTGTGACACCGGGACAGTCAGCACCTTGAGGAGAGTTTGAGAAGGACACTGGGACACCGGGACAGACAGTCAGCACCTTGAGGAGTGTGGGAGAGGGGGACACTGGGACAGACAGTCAGCACCTTGAGGAGAGTGTGAGAGGGGGACATTGGGACACCGGGACAGTCAGAACCTTGAGGAGAGTGTGAGAGGGACACTGGGACACCGGGACAGACAGTCAGCACCTTGAGGAGTGTGGGAGAGGGGGACACTGGGACAGACAGTCAGCACCTTGAGGAGAGTGTGAGATGGGGACATAGAGGATTGAAGCTACTGGTCGAGTTGTACAGCACTGGGATCGAGACTGTTTGTTTATGTCCTGTGGTTCTGAGGATTCTCTTCAATATCGACTCCACAGTCAGGTGTCAGGGACACAACTCTTTATTCCGTCTGTTCACACAACACTCCAGATATTGACTGCCCAATCTGGGAGGATCCCAACAGCTCACCCCACACCTGAGATCTCATGGCCCGTTCACTTAAAGAAAGCCCCAACATATATAACACTCTCCCCTGTAAGTAACACCTCCCCCCCCCCACCCCCACACCCCCCGCCCGGTACAGCAACAGCATTTGAAACCATTTGCGAACATTTTTCTCGATTCACTTCAGGCTTGGTGCAGAATCCACAGCATATTTACAATATAATACATCCCATAGTTCATTCCTGATCCTTATGACCATCTCTCATAGACCTGATCAGGGGGAGTGACAACCCCTTGGGGGTTGATGCCTGGGGATTGGAGCCAGTTTTAAGATCCTCTCCGGTGAGTGAAGCCTCGATGAACCCACCAACGTTTGATCGTCTTCCCGCCGGTCGTAAGTAACCAATGTCGAGTTCCCTATCCCCTCCATCAGCGGAGGAGCTGTTGATACCAGGCCTCCCTGGTCTCCCACATAATAGAACAGAGAGTATAGAAGGTGGCAGGAATCTAACCTCAGGCAGAGCAAAAAAAAGGTGCCAGGAATGAGAAGGGAGGTGGTCAATGCGGGACTGAGGGTGTTGGAACTCAATGCGGGACTGAGGGTGTTGTACCTCAATGCGGGACTGAGGGTGTTGTACCTCAATGCGGGACTGAGGGTGTTGGAACTCAATGCGGGACTGAGGGTGTTGGACCTCAATGCGGGACTGAGGGTGTTGGACCTCAATGCGGGACTGAGGGTGTTGTACCTCAATGCGGGACTGAGGGTGTTGTACCTCAATGCGGGACTGAGGGTGTTGGAACTCAATGCGGGACTGAGGGTGTTGGACCTCAATGCGGGACTGAGGGTGTTGGACCTCAATGCGGGACTGAGGGTCTTGGACCTCAATGCGGGACTGAGGGTGTTGTACCTCAATGCGGGACTGAGGGTGTTGTACCTCAATGCGGGACTGAGGGTGTTGTACCTCAATGCGGGACTGAGGGTGTTGGACCTCAATGCGGGACTGAGGGTGTTGTACCTCAATGCGGGACTGAGGGTGTTGGACCTCAATGCGGGACTGAGGGTGTTGTACCTCAATGCGGGACTGAGGGTGTTGTACCTCAATGCGGGACTGAGGGTGTTGTACCTCAATGCGGGACTGAGGGTGTTGTACCTCAATGCGGGACTGAGGGTGCTGGACCTCAATGCGGGACTGAGGGTGTTGTACCTCAATGCGGGACTGAGGGTGTTGGACCTCAATGCGTGCAGTATATCAATCAAGGTCAATGAGCTTGTTGCGCACATTGAAATTGGCCGCTCCGATGTTGTGGGCATCACAGAGACGTGGCTGCAAGGGGATCAGGGCTGGCATCTAAATATCCAAGGACAGGTGTCTTATTGGAAGGACAGGCAGATGGGCAAAGGGGGCGGGGTTGCATTGTTCGTAAGGAATGGCGTTAAATCAATAGCAAGAAGCGATACAGGATCAGAAGGCAGAGGAACTCTGTGGGTAGAGTTGAGGAGAAGTTATATACAGGCCTGATGGGAGTTATGTACAGGCCTCCAAGCAGTAGTCAGGATGAGGGGCAGAAAATAAATCTGGATGTAGAAAAGGCACATAAAAAGGCAATATTACAATAATTATGGGGGACTTCAATATGCAGGTGGCCTGGGAAAATCCGGTAGGTCGTGGGTCCCAAGAAAAGGAATTTGTGGAATGTCTAAGAGATGCTTTTTTGGAGCAGCTTGTGACAGAGCCCACTGGGGTAACGGGAATTCCGGAGTTGGTGATGTGTAATGAGGCAGATTTGATTAGGGAACTGAAGGTGAAGTGACCCTGAGAGAGCAGTGACCACAATATGATAGAATTTACCCTGCAGTCTGAGAGGGAGAAACTGGAATCAGATGTAAAGGTATTTGAATTAAATAAAGATAACTACAAGGACATGAGGGAGGAGCTGGTCAGAGTTGATTGGAAAGGGAGCCGAGCAGGGGAGACAGTGGAACGGCAATTACAGGAGTTTTCGGGGGGGGGGGTGGGGGTTATTCGGGAGGCACAACAGAAATTCATCCCAAGGAGGAGGAAACCTGCTAAAGAGAGGACGAAGCTTCCATGGCTGACGAGGAAAGTAAAGGACAGCATAAAAGCAAAAGAATCACTGGAGGCAGGGAGGGTACCAGAGGACTGGAAAGTAGCTGATGTAACAGCGCTGTTTAAGGAGGGAGGGAGGCAGCAGATGGGAAATTATAGGCCGGTTCGACTGACTTCGTTCATTGGCAAGATTTTAGAGTCCATTATTAAAGATGAGATCGCAGAGTACTTGGAAGTGCATGATAAAGTAGGACTGAGTCAGCACGGCTTTGTCAAGGGGAGATCATGTCTGACAAATCTGTTAGAGTTCTTTGAAGAGGTAACAAGGAAGTTAGATAAAGGAGAGCCAGTGGACCTGATTTATTTGGATTTCCAAAAGGCCTTTGACAAGGTGCCACATCGGAGACTTTTAAATAAGTTAGGTGCCCGTGGTGTTAAGTGTATGATCCTGGCATGGATAGAGGATTGGTTGACTGGCAGAAGGCAGAGAGTGGGGATAAACGGGTCTTTTTCAGGATGGCAGCCGGTGACTAGTTGTGTGCCTCAGGGGTCGGTACTGGGACCACAACTTTTCACAATACACATTAACGATTTGGAAGAACGAAATGAAGCCACTGTTGCCAAGTTTGCAGATGATGGAAAGATATGCAGAGGGAGAGATAGTATTGAGGAAGCAGGGGGACTGCACAAGGACTTGGATAGGCTAGGAAAGTGGGCAAAGAAGTGGCAGATGGAATATAACGTGGAAAAGTGTTAGATTATAAACATTGGAAGGAGAAATGGAGGCATAGACTGTTTTCTAATTGGGGAAATGCTTAGGCAATCAGAAGCACAAAGGGACTAGGGAGTCCTTGTTCAAGATTCTCTTAAGGTTAACGTGTAGGTTCATAGAACCATAGAAAATTACAGCTCAGAAACAGGCCTTTTGACCCTTCTTGTCTGTGGCGAACCATTTTTTGCCTAGTCCCACTGACCTGCACTTGGACCATATCCCTCCACACCCTCTCATCCATGAACCCGTCCAAGCTTTTCTTACATGTTCAGTTAGCAGTCAGGAAGACAAATGCAATGTTAGCATTCATGTCGAGAGGGCTGGAATACAAGAGCAGGGATGGACTTCTGAGGCTGTATAAGGCTCTATTTGGAGCATTGTGAGTGGTTTTGGGCCCAGTATCTAAGGTAGGGTGTGCTGGCCTAGGAAAGGATCCAGAGGAAGTTAACAAGAATGATCCCTGGAATGAAGAGCTTGTCGTATGAGGAACGGTTGAAGACTCTGGATCTGTACTCGTTGGAGTTTACAAGGATCAGGGGGATCTTATTGAAACTTACAGGATACTGCGGGGCCTGGATAGAGTGGACGTGGAGATGATTTTTCCACTCGTAGGAAAAACTAGAACCAGAGGGCATAACCTCAGGCTAAAGGGACGATCCTTCAAAATGGAGATAAGGAGGAATTTCTTCAGCCAGAGAGTGGTGAATCTGTGGAATTCGTTGCCACAGAGGGCTGTGGAGGCCGGGTCATTGAGTGTCTTTAAGACAGAGATAGATAGGTTTTTGATCAATAAAGGAATCAAGGGTTATCGGGAGAAGGCAGGAGAATGGGGATGAGAATCATATCAGCCATGATTGAATGGCGGAGCAGACTCGATGGGCCGAATGGCCGAAATCTGTTCCTCTATCTCAAGGTTTTATAAAGAGAGGTTGGATAGGCTTGAGCAGTTTTCGTTGGAGCAGAGAAGACTGAGGGGCAACCTGATCGAGGTGTTCAAGATTATGAGGAACATGGACAGAGTGGATAAGGAGCAGGGATAAACTGGGGCTGTTCTCACTGGAAAGACGGAGGATGAGGGGTGACCTAATAGAGGTGTATAAAATTATGAAAGGTATAGATAGGGTGAACGGTGGGAAGCTTTTTCCCAGGTCGGAGGTGAGGTTCACGAGGGGTCATAGGTTCAAGGTGAGGTGGGGGAGGTTTAACACGGATATCAGAAGGACGTATTTTACACAGAGGGTGGTGGGGGCCTGGAATGCGCTGCCGGGCAGGGTGCTGAAGGCGGACACACTGGGAATGTTTAAAACTTATCGAGATAGCCACATGAACGGAGTGGGAATGGAGGGATACAAAATAATGGTCTAGTTTGGACCAGGGAGTGGCGCGGGCTTGGAGGGCCGAAGGGCCTGTTCCTGTGCTGTATTGTTGTTTGTTCTTTGAGCAGCTGTTTCCCTTAGTTGAAGGGTCAGTTACGAGGGACATGGGTTCAAGGTGAGGGGAAGGAGGTTTAGGGGGGAATGTGAGGAAAAATCCGTTTACCCAGAGGGTGGTGCCGGTCTGGAATGCGCTGCCTGGGAGGGTGGTGGAGGTGGGTTGCCTCACATCATCTAAAAAGTGCCTGGATGAGCACTTGGCACAGCCATAACATTCAGGGCTATGGACCAGGTGCTGGCAAGCGGGATTACGTGGGCAGGTCAAGGCATTTCATGCATCGGTGCAGACTCGAAGGGCCGAAGGGCCTCCTCTGCGCCGTGTGATTCTATGATTCTCTGAGTGTTGCTGAGGTCATGGAGTGACCGGGAAGTGATGGGTTCAGACTGGTTGGGTTGGTGGGGATCAGGTGGGTTTGAGTGGAATCATAGAAGATTATAGAAACCCTACAGTACAGAAAGAGGCCATTCGGCCCATCGAGTCTGCACCGACCACAATCCCACCCAGGCCCTACCCCCATACCCCTACATATTTTACCCACTAATCCCTCTAATCTATGCATCCCAGGACACGTTTATCATGTCCAATCAACCTAACCCGCACATCTTTGGACTGTGGGAGGAAACCGGAGCACCCGGAGGAAACCCACGCAGACACAAGGAGAATGTGCAAACTCCACACAGACAGTGACCCAAGCCGGGAATCGAACCCAGGTCCCTGGAGCTGTGAAGCAGCAGTGCTAACCACTGTGCTACCGTGCCGCTTCCATGTTAGAATGGAACCAATGTAACAACCAATAGAACCACATTGGATCTGTTGCAGTGACCAATGGGAACAAGCTGTAAGGGTCAGCTGACCCAGTAAACTATGTAACCAATGAGAAAAATAATGTGGTGGTCAGCTGACCAGCTGACTCAGTATAAGTGAGAAGCTGCTGGGGATGGTGGGAGCTTGGAATGGCCCAGGGTGAGGCCTCGAGTGTTGGAGGAATGAAGTTTCATTATTGAAACGTTTTGTCTGATTTACAAGTTGGAGTAAGTTTTGTTTCATTTTATTGCCCAGAACTGAAGAGTCCCTTCTGCTGGATGAACATGGAATACCGAGGGGAGTGGGGTGTTTATTTGGGGTGGGGGTGAGGGTAGGGCGTGTGGGGCTGTCCCATCCGGGGCACCGTCTGCGCCTTTAAAATCAAATCCAAAGTTACAAGAGTTTTTTTCCCCCTCCTAATGTTTTCATTGTAACTATGATCTGATGTCAGTGATTGAAATCAGTTTGTCAGATGGTAGCAGGCACAGCACAATTCTCCAGTAGAATAGGCCTTCTGGACAATCGCCGGGTAAACCCTTAACTATCAGGGGCGCAACAAGTACGATAATACGCAGCCCCCCCGTTCCCATTACCAGACAGCCCCCCGCCCTACACCGCCCCCCAGCCCATGCTCCAATCCATTACTAATTAAAACTCTGTCTGTCGCCTCAAATTTACCATGTCCCAGCATCCACCGCACTCCGAGGTAATGAATTCCACAGATTCACCACCCATTGAGAGAAGTAATTTCTCCCCATATCTGTTTTAAATCTGCTGCCCCTTTCCCGTAAGATGCCCTACATTGTTCTACACTGTGATTCCTGATAGGCTTCTTTATACCACTCCCACTACAGTGGCACAGTGGTTAGCACTGCTGCCTCACAGCGACAGGGACCTGGGTTCGATTCCCGGCTTGCCTCACTGTCTGTGTGGAGTCTGCACGTTCTCCCCGTGTCTGCATGAGCTTTCTCCGGGTGCTCCGGTTTCCTTCCAAAGTCCCATAAAAGTGCTGGTTAGATACATTGGCCATGCTAAATACTCCCTCAGTGTTAACCAAACAGGCGCCGGAGTGTAGCAACTGTGGGATTTTCACAGTAACTTCATTGCAGTGTTGATGTAAGCCTACTTGTGACACGAATAAATAACCTTTATACTTATTGACTGATGCTTGAGTGTTAAACCTCCCGATACAATCAGCACTTGTTTACACTGCAAAAACAATCCCATTCCAAGAGATACATGGGAGAGTGAACATCGAAGGGCCTGTTCCTGTGCAGCACTTTTCTTTGTTCTTAAGGCATCTTTAAGCATGTTGATTTGGAAATAATTTTATCCAAGATTTAACATAAATCTGTCTTCTTCACATCAGGTTATGGATCTGACTTTTATGGTAAGAAAAACATCCTTCAGTTCAGTTCCTGTTATTCAACTCCTCCAAAACAGTCATGGGGGCGATGGGTTATTCACTCAGACATTTCCCTAAGATGCTTTTAATGTGATAATCCTTGGAAATTTAAACAGATAGTGAAAAAATCATGACAGTTCAATGAATCCGATCACATTGCAGAAAGCCAAGACTAATATAACCTGCTGCCTGGCTAATTGGATTAGCTATGCTGCCTCACAGCACCAGGGACACAGGTTCGATTCCCGGCTTGCCTCACTGTCTGTGCGGAGTCTGCATGTTCTCCCCATGTCTGCATGGGTTTCCTCCGGCTGCTCCGGTTTCCTCCCACAGTCTGAAAAACGTGCTGTTAGGTGGATTGGCAATGCTAAAGTGTCCTCAGTGTCCACAGATGTACTGGATTGGTGGATTGGCCATTCTACATTGCCCCTTAGTGTCCACAGATGTACTGGATCGGTGGATTGGCCATTCTACATTGCCCCCTAGTGTCCACAGATGTGCAGGTTAGGTGGATTGGCCATTCTACATTGCCCTTTAGTGTCCACAGATGTGCGGGTTAGGTGGATTGGCCATGCTAAATATAGCACTCATGCCACGATGAATCATAGAATTCTAGTGCAGAAGGAGGCCATTCAGCCCATCGAGTTTGCACTGGCCCTGTCCCTGTAACCCCATGCATTTACCCTAGCTCGTCTCCCTGACACTAAGGGGCAATTTAGCATGGCCAATCCACCTAACCTGCATATCTTTGGAGTTTGGGAGGAAACCGGAGCACCCGGAGGAAACGGGTGAGACACGGGGAGAACGTGCAAACTCCACACAGACAGTGACCCGAGGCCAGGAATCGAACCCGGGTCCCTGGCGCTGTGACACCCCACGAAGGATCAATCCATTTCTGAATATGAAGATTTATTAATTTTGGGGGTACAGAGTGTGAGCAGAATAAGAGGATTTTCGGGCACCTTCGTGTTGAGCTGGGTCAGAGAACGGGGCTTTAAATATTTGAATTCAGTTTGTAAAATGTGGAAATAAGTCAGTGAAAATAGCGGTGAAGTTGATGGGTTGTTGTAAAAATCTGACCAGTTCACTGATGTACTTCGGGAGAGGTCCTTACCCAGGCTCAGCTCTGCGTGACTCCAGCCCCACACCAATGTGGTTGACTCAACTGTCCTCTGAAGTGACTGAGTCAGCCCTGTGGTTGTAAGAAAGCTCCAACGATGAATTTCCAAGGATGGACACTAAAGTCAGCAATGCCCACACACTGAGAATGAACAATACTGATTTTGGCACGACACATCGGTTATGTTACACCACACTAAGGGCCTCATGGCCTGATTTGCCAGCGGGATAAAGCCTCAGAACAGCAGGTTGTGTCGTGTCCAAAGATGTGCAGGTTGGGTGGATTAGCCATGCTGAATTGCCCCTTAGTGTCCAACGATGAGAAGGATAGGTGGATTAACCATGCTAACTTGCCCTTTAGTGTCCAAAGATATGGAGGATCGGTTGATTGGCCATGTTAAATTGCCTTAACGGGCGCGAAAACTTGGTAAAGTCAGATGTGAGGCGATTAGTACAATCCGTGCAGATGTCCACTTTACCAAGGCCCGAAAATGGCCGCGATCCGAACCGCGCCCGAAATGGGTGATGCATTTCAATTGACTTAATGAGCTGGATGCCCAATCTTACCTGCATTTCCCCCCTTACCATCGCGTTCGCCCGTCCAGATTCGGCGCGGAACAGATGTGCTCGGCAAAGGTCTGTTTCGGGCAGTCCAGCTCTGAGGAGGTAAGATCAGAGCTTCTGGCGGCTCTCTGACTCAGATCAGTGGTGGGGGGAGAGGGGGGTGGGGGTGCGGGAGGCCGGAGGGGGATCAGATCATTCTCTGGTCATGGGGGGAGGGGAGGGAGGTGGATCAGATAATTCTCTGGTGAAGGGGGCAGCGGTGGGAGGGTTGCTGTTGCCATTCTGCGGGTGATCAGTCGGGGGGGGGGGGGTAAGGGGTCGCGATCGGTCTGGGTAGTGGGGGAGGTGGGTGTAAAGGGGGATAGTTATGTTGTGGGGTGGGGCGATGTCTGTGGGGGCCATCAGTCCCACTTTTCGCTCCCAGGTCACTTTATCCGCTTGTTGCTGCCCGGGAGCGATGTGACAGGGGCCCCCATTTCAGATGTATTTCTCACTGCGCACGCGCAGTTCAGAGCTCCGATCGGAGTTGCAGCGTTTCGAGAGCGAGAAGCCCCGCCCACAGAGCGATTCAGACTCACAATGTTTTTTCCAGGGTAAGTGCGTATGGGGCCCGCGGAGAACAGATTTCCAAGTCAGATCTGAATTGCGTCCAGATTCAGCGCTTGGAATCAAAATGGTAAAATCGGGCCCTTAGTGTGCAGAGGTGTACAGGTTAGGGGGATTGGCCATGCTAAATTGCCCCTTCGTGTCCAAAGACATGCTGGTCAGGTGCATTGACCATGCTAAATTGCCCCTTAGTGTCCAAAGACATGCTGGTCAGGTGCATTGGCAATGCTAAATTCTCCCTGAGTGTCTAAAGACATGCTGGTCAGGTGCATTGGCCATGCTAAATTCTCCCTGAGTACATGCGAACAGGTGCCGGAGTGTGGCGACTCGGGGATTTTCACAGGCGATTCATAGGGATTTACAGCATGGAGACAGGCCCTTTGGCCCAACTTGTCCACACATCCCAGCTTTCACCAATAAGCTCGTCCCAATTGCCCACATTTGGCCCATATCCCTTTATACTCATAGAAATCATAGAATCCCTAATGTGCAGAAGGAGGCCATTTGGCCCATCGTGTCTGCACCAATCACCATCCCACCCAGACCCTATCCCTGTAACCCCACCCATTTATCATGCTCGTCCACCTGACACTAAGGGGCAATTTACTATGGCCAATCAACCTAACCTGCTCACCTTTGGACTGTGGAAGGGAACTGGAGCGCCCGGAGGAAACCCACGCAGACATGGGGAGAATGTGCAGACTCCACACAGACAGAGACCTGAGGCTGGAATTGAACCCGGGTCCCTGCCGCTGTGAGGCAGCAGTGCTAACCACTGTGCCACCGTGCAGCCCATCTTACCCATGGAACTGTCTAAATGCTTTTTGAAAGGTAAAATTGTACCCGCCTCCACTACTGCCTCTGGCAGCTCGTTTGCAAAAGTGACTTTTCAACACAATTAACTTAGTTGCAGAGTTAATATAAGCCTACTTGTGACCAATAAATAAACTTTAATCTGTAAACGGTGCCATCTTTGATGAACAGTAAGATAAAAGCAAAATACCGTGGATGCTGGAATCTGAAATAAAAACAGGAAATGCTGGAAAAACTCAGCAGGTCCGACAGCATCTGTGGGGAGAGAATAGAGCAAATGTTTCAACTCTGGATGACCCTTCGTCAGACTCAAAGCGTTCTCTCTATTCTCTCTTCTGTCTGTATGGAGTTTGCACATTCCCTCCGTGTCTGTGTGGGTTTCCTCCGGGTGCTCCGGTTTCCTCCCGCAGTCCAAAGATCTGCAGGTTAGGTGGATCGACCATGATAAATCGCCACTTAGTGTCAGGGGGACGAGCAGGGTAAATATGTGGGGTTAAGGGGATAGGGCCTGGGTGGGATTGTTGTTGGTGTAGGCTCGATGGGCCAAATGGCCTCCTTCTGCACTATAGGGATTCTATGATTCACAGATGCTGTCAGACCTGCTGAGATTTTCCGGTATTTTCTGTTTTTGATAAAGTTATACCTCCCAAAGTAAACAGACAGTAGAAACAGAAGGTCCCTTATTTCATACCAAAATGGTGATTCTCGAACCACTGCCCAGAATCGACAGTCAGAAAAGGAACTTTGCTGTTTAATTAAAGTACTGTGTTCAGTGACGCACGTTAAAATAATCTTCGTCAAATACCTTCAATTCACAATATTTATTACACAATAATGATTACACAACATTGATTACACAATATTGATTACACAATATTGATTACACAACATTGATTACACAGTAATGATTACACAACATTGATTACAAAATATTGATTACACAACATTGATTACACAGTAATGATTACACAACATTGATTACACAATATTAGAAAGAACAATACAGCACAGGAACAGGCCCTTCGGCCCTCCAAGTCCGCGCCACTCCCTGCTCCAAACGAGACCATTCTTTTGTATCCCTCCATTCCCACTCCGTTCATGTGGCTAACCAGATAAGTCTTAATCGTTCCCAGTGTATCCGCCTCCACCACTTTGCCGGACAGCACATTCCAGGCTCCCACCACCCTCAGTGCAAAATACGTCCTTCAGATGTCCATGTTAAACCCTCCCCCCCCCCTCACTTTGAACCTATGACCCCTCGTGAATGTCACCACCGGCCTGGGAAAAAGCTTCCCACCGTTCACCCTAGGGATGCTTTTCATAATTTTATACACCTCGATTAGGTTACCCTCATCCTCTGTCTTTCCAAGGAGAACAACCCCAGTTTACCCAATCTCTCCTCATAACTAAGCCCCTCCATACCAGGCAACATCCTGGTAAACCTACTCTGCACTCTCTCCAAAGCCTCCACGTCCTTCTGGTAGTGTGGCGACCAGAACTGGACGCAGTATTCCAAATGCAGCCGAACCAACATTCTATACATCTGCAACATCAGACCCCAACTCTTATACTCTATGCCCCGTCCTATAAAGGCAAGCATGCCATATGCCTTCTTCACCACCTTCTCCACCTGTGACATCACCTTCAAGGATCTGTCGACTTGCACACCCAGGTCCCTCTGCGTATCTACACCCTTTATGGTTCTGCCATTTATCGTATAGCTCCCCCCTACGTTAGTTCTACCAAAATGCATCACTCCGCATTTATCTGGATTGAACTCCATCTGCCATTTCTTTGCCCAAATTTCCAGCCTACCTGTATCCTTCTGTAGCCTCTGACAAGGTTCCTCACTATCTGCAAGTCCAGCCATTTTCGTGTCATCCGCAAACTTACTGATCACCCCAGTAACACCTTCCAGATCGTTTATATAAATCACAAATAGCAGAGGTCCCAATACAGAGCCCTGCGGAACACCACTAGTAACAGGCATCCTGCCGGATAAAGACCCTTCCACTACCACCCTCTGTCAGCAGAGTCGCTGAGCAGAAACTGATAGCCAAGTTCCGCACACATGAGGATGGCCTAAACCGGGATGTTGGATTTATGTCACATTATCGGTAACCCCCACAGCTCGCCACAGCTTTCCCCCTGATCTTGCATGATATCACTGGCTGTTCTTTCTGGAGACAATACACATCTCTTTAACCTGTGTTTAATGTTCCCTCCACCCATATTATCTGTACCTTTTAAGACCTGGCTGGCTGTAGAGATTTGCATTCTAATTAGTCTTCTGTAACTTGATTTCTGTGTCTGTGTACTGTTGGAGAACAGATAACTCCTCCATCTGACGAAGGGGCATCGCTCCGAAAGCTTATGGTATTTGCTACCAAATAAACCTGTTGGACTTTAACCTGGTGTTGTGAGACTTCATACTGTGCTTACCCCAGTCCAACGCCGGCATCTCCACTTCTGTGACCAAGCCAGTTCTCCACCCATCTCGCCACCTCCCCCTTTATCCCATGAGATCCAACCTTTTGCACCAACCTACCATGAGGGACTTTGTCAAACCCTTTACTAAAGTCCATATAGACGACATCCATGGCCCTTCCCTCGTCAGCCATTCTCGTCACTTCTTCAAAAACCTCCACCAGGTTAGTGAGGCATGACCTCCCTCTCACAAAACCATGCTGACTATCGTTAAGGAGTTTATTCCTTTCTAAATGCGCATACATCTTATCTCTAAGAATCCTCTCCAACAACTTCCCTACCACAGAGGTCAAGCTCACCGACCTATCATTTCCCGGGTTATCCTTCCTACCCTTCTTAAATAACGGGAACACATTAGCTATCCTCCAATCCTCTGGGACCTCACCTGTGTCCAGTGACGAGACAAAGATTTGCATCAGAGGCCCAGCGATTTCATCTCTCGTCTCCCTGAGCAGCCTTGGATAGATTCCATCAGGCCCGGGGGATTTGTCAGTCTTTATATTTCCCCCTTGTAATGGAGATTTTCTCTAATGGGTCAACACTCCCCTCCGAGACACTCCCAGTCAACGCATCCCTCTCCTTTGCGAATATCGACGCAAAGTATTCATTTAGGATCTCCCCTACTTCTTTGGGCTCTAAGCATAATTCCCCACTTTTGTCCCTGAGAGGTCCGATTTTTTCCCTGACAACTCTTTTGTTCCTAACGTATGAATAAAATGCCTTGGGATTCTCCTTAATCCTGTCTGCCAAGGGCATTTCGTGACCCCTTTTTGCCCTTCTAATTCCTCGTTTGAGTTATTGCCGTCTTTCTTTGTATTCCTCCGGAACTCCCTCCGTTTTTAGTTGCCTGGACCTAACGTACGCCTCTCTTTTCATTTTCACCAATCCCTCAATTTCCCTGGTTATCCACGGTTCTCTAATCCTATCCTTCCTATCCTTCTTTTTTACAGGCACATGCCTATCCTGCAGCCCTAACAAATCTTCCTTAAAAGACTCCCACATGCCAGATGTGGATTTACCCTCAAACAGCCTCTCCCAATCAAGAGCTGCCAATTTCTGCCTAATCCCACTTAAGTTAGCCTTCCCCCATTCCAACACCTTACCCTTGGGACATCACTCATCATTTTCCATCACTATCCTAAAGCTAACAGAATTGTGATCACTATTTGCCACATGTTCCCCTACCGAAACTTTGAAGACCTGACCGGGCTCATTCCCCAGTACTAGGTCCAGTATAGCCCCCTCTCTAGTCGGGCTATCTACATATTGTTCCAAAGAACCTTCCTGTACATATTTTACAAATTCCTCCCCATTCAGACTCCCAGCCCTAAGCGATTTCCAGTCTATACCAGGGAAATTGAAGTCTCCCACGACAACAACCCTATTTTTCCTGCACCTATCCAGTATCTTCTGACATTTTCGTTCTTCCACTTCCCTTGGGCTTGTAGTATACCCCCAACATCGTGACTGCGCCCTTCCTGTTTCTAAGCTCCACTCACAGTGAGTCGTTACACGACCCCTCTGAATTGTCCTCCCTCTGCACCGCTGTAATATGCTCTCTGACTAATACTGCTACTCCCCCACCTCTTTTGGTCCCTCCTCTGTCTCGCCTAAAACACTTGTACCCCGGAATATTCAGAATATTGATTACACAATATTGATTACACAACACTGATTACACAACATTGATTATACAGTACTGATTGCACAATATTGATTTCACAACATTGATTACACAATACTGATTGTACAATATTGATGATACAACATTCAGGCAGACAGTGAAGAAATATAAACGGCATCATGATCTCTGTAAACTACTCAGTTTCCTTTAATTGACTGGTACTGGAGTGGGAAAAGACTACAATGTGACCAGCACATATTCACTTAGCAAACCTAAGAGATGTATCATAAAGAGTGCATTATACATGCTGAATTCCAAGATCACAGCATTCCCGTGAACCATCGAACCCACGGCAGTGCAGAAGGAGGCCCTACGGCCCATCGAGTCTGCACCGACTCTCTGACAGAGCATCTTACCTGCATTGGAATGATCCGGGTACATGTTTTCTTTTAAGACCAAAGTTAATATTTAAATATGAAGACCTGAACGCCTCTCAATGCACAAATATTGTTCGTTTCAACATCATTTCCTGCAAACTTTAACATAAATCTGTTTGTTCTCTATCAGGATATGTCCCTAAATATTACAGTGAGGATAACAAACTTCATTGAACTTTTTGCCATTCATCTCCTCCAATAAATTCGTGAGGTGATTGATTAAGCGCGAAAATAATTCACTCAGTTTGTTTCAAGCTTGAGAATACTTGAAACATAGAGTGCAAAATCACTGGAGACTTCATTGGGGCAGCACAGTGGTCAGCACTGCTACCTCACAGCGCCAGGGACCCAGGTTCGATTCCCGGCTTGGGTCACTGTGTGGAGTTTGCATGTTTTCCCCCATATCAGCGTGTGTTTTGTCCGGGTGCTCCGGTTTCCTCCCACAGTATGAAAGATGTGCCGATTGCAGTGCAGAAGGTGTCTATTCGGCCCTTCACGCCTGCACTGACCACAAACCCAACCAGCCCCCAGCCGGTAATCCCTATTTACCCTTGCTAGTGCCCCCTGGCACTGAGGGGGAATTTAGGCATGGCCAATCCACCTAACCCGCACATCTTTGGAGTGTGGGAGAAAGCTGGGGCACCCGGAGGAAACCCACGCAGACACGGAGAGAACGTGCAGACATCACACAGACAGTGACCCAAGTTGGGAATTGAACCCGGGTTCCTGCGCTGTGAGGCAGTAGTGCTAACCATTGTGTCACCGTATGGCCCAGTCATTCACTGGCGCTTGAGACCTTGCAATGTAATCAGAACCTGTCTGATACAGTAAACAATAAATCACATTCTAAAAGATTTATCACAAACTGTGCATCAAATGCTGCTATCCCAGAGTGGTTAGCACTGCTGCATCACAGCGCCAGGGACCTGGGTTTGATTCCTGGCTTGGGTCAATGTCTGTGCTGAATCTGCATGTTGATATAGAATAGTCATAGAATCCCTCCACAGCAGAAGGAGGCCATGCAGCCTATCACATCTGCACCGACCACAATCCCACACAGACCCTGTCCCCGCAACCCCACATATCTATTCTGCGAGTCCTCCTGACACTCAGGGGTAATTTAGCGTGGCCAATCCACGTAACCCAGACATCTTTGGCGTGTGGGAGGAAAGCGGAACACCCGGAGGAAACCCATACAGACAGGGGGAGAACATGCACACTCCGCACAGAGAGTGACCCAAGGCTGGAATTGAACACGGGTCCCTGGCGCTGTGAGACGGCACTGCTAACCACTGTGCCACCGTGCCGCGTTGTCCCATGTCTGTGTCTCCATGGGTTTCCTCCAGGTGCTCTGGTTTCCTCCCACAGTCCGACCGACGTGCTGGTTAGATGCATTGGCCATGCAAAATTGTCCCTCAGTGGAAGAACAAATGTAGGAGGGACGTATACAATAAATGGCAGAGCCATCAAGAGTATAGAAACACAGAGGGACCTCGGTGTGCAAGTCCATAAATCCTTGAAGGTGGCAGTAGAGGTGGAGAAGGTGGTGAAGAAGGAATATGGAATGCTTTCCTTGATAGGACGGGATATAGAGTATAAAAGCTGGAGTCTGATGTTGCAGTTGTACAGAACGCTGGTTAGTCCACATTTGGAATACTGCATCCAGTTCTGGTCGCCGCACTACCAGAAGGACGTGGAGGCTTCCGAGAGAGTGCAGAGAAGGTTTGCCAGGATGTTGCCTGGTATGGAGGGTCTTAGCTATGAGGGGAGATTTGGTAAACCATAGAACCATAGAACCTTAGAGAATTACAGCTCACAAACAGGCCTTTTGGCCCTTCTTGTCTGTGCCGAACCATTTTTTGCCGAGTCCCACTGACCTGCACTTGGACCATATCCCTCCACACCCCTCTCATCCATGAACCCGTCCAAGTTTTTCTTAAATGTTAAAAGCATTTACCACTTTATCCGGCAGCTCATTCCACACTCCCACCACTCTCTGCGTGAAGAAGCTCCCCCTAATATTCCCTTTAAACTGTTCTCCTTTCACCCTTAACCCATGCCCTCTGGTTTTTTTCTCCCCTAGCCTCAGCGGAAAAAGCCTGCTTGCATTCCCTCTATCTATACCCATCAAAATCTGATATACCTCTACCAAATCTCCCCCCAATCTACTACGCTCCAGGGAATAAAGTCCCAACCTATTTGATCTCTCGGGCTTGTTCTCCCTGGAAAGACGGAGAATGAGGGGAGACCTAATAGAGGTGTACAAAATTATGAAGGGTATAGATCGGGCGAACAGTGGGAAGCTTTTTCCCAGGTCGGAGGTGACGATCACGAGAGGTCACGGGCTCAAGGTGAGAGCGGCGAGTTTTTCGTTGTCCAGAACACCAACAACCTGTCCTGATCCCCACGTGCCGACACTATAGTTAAGAAAGCCCACCAACGCCTCTTACTTTCACAGAAGACTGAGGAAATTTGGCATGTCAGCAACGAATCTCAATAACTTTTACAGAAGCATTCTTTCTGGTTGGGTCACAGCTTGGTATGTCTCCTGCTCTGCCCAAGACTGTAAGGAACTACAAAAGGTTTTGAATGTAGCCCAATCCATCACGCAAACCAGCCTCGCATCCATTGACTCTGTCTATACTTCCCGCTGTCTCGGCAACGCATCCAGCATTATTAAGGACCCCACGTACCCCGGACATTCTCTCTTCTACCTTCTTTCTTCGGGAAAAAGATACAAAAATCTGAGGTCACGTACCAATCGACTAAAGAACAGCTTCTTCTCTGCTGTCGTCAGACTTTTGAATTGACTTATCTCGCATTTAGTTGACCTTTCTCTGCACCCGAGCTATGACTGTGACACTACATTCTGCACTCTCTCCTTTCCTTCTCTTTGTTTTGTCTGTATAGCGCGCAAGAAACAATACTTTTCATTATATGTTAATAAATGTGACAATAATAAATCAAATCTAAATAAACTGAAAATTAAGCTCACATCAATTTTGTGAAGCCCTTTCAGTCCCAGCCAGTCATTTGCAGTTGTCTTATTTACCAAACGGTTGCTACTTATCCGTTTGAGACATTAATATTCAAAAGAAAACAAGAATAAATGACCTTCTTGTTGCCAGGATCTAAGATTTAGTGTTGATCTAAAAGGTAACTAAGTAAAAAGAAAGGTAATTCGACAAGAAAACCAGATGAATGGGAAATCGAATAGCTTTTTCCATAATTCACACAGACCCATAATTTGCAAAATTGTGGTTATATGATGCAGTCATATAACAAAGTGAATTTTAAATTGTATCTCTGCAAATCATCTTAATTTGGATTGCTCATCCACACAGACCACGATTCCAGCTATGGAAACTCTTTTAATTCATATCATTCATTCTCTCTCTCCATATTTGTTTACCCAACAATAATAAGATCAGATAGTCTGAGACTAGGTGACACAGTGGTTAGTGCTGCTCCCTCACAGCGCCAGAGACCAGGGTTCGCTTCCCGGCTTGGGTTACTGTCTGCGCGGAGTCTGACCGTTGTCCCCCATGTCATAGAGTCAGAGAGGTTTACAGCATGGAAACAGGCCCTTCAGCCCAACTGGTCCATGCCACCTTTTTTTAACCACTTAGCGACTCCCAATTGCCTGCATTTGGCCCATATCCCTCTCTACCAATCTTACCCATGTAACTGTCCAAATGCTTCTTCATAGACAAAATTGTATCCGCCTCTGCTACTGCCTCTGGCAGCTTCTTCCAGACATTCACCGCCCTCTGTGTGAAAAAATTGTCCCTCTGGGCCTTTTTGCATCTCTCCCCTCTCACCTTAAAGCTATGTCCTCTACTTTTGGAGTCCCCTACCTTCGGGAAAAGATGTGGACTATCTCATAGAACATAGAACATAGAACATTACAGCGCAGAACAGGCCCTTTGGCCCACGATGTTGCACCGACCAGTTAAAAAAAAAACTGTGACCCTCCAACCTAAACCAATTTCTTTTCGTCCATGAACCTATCTACGGATCTCTTAAACGCCCCCAAACTAGGCGCATTTACAACTGATGCTGGCAGGGCATTCCAATCCCTCACCACCCTCTGGGTAAAGAACCTACCCCTGACATCGGTTCTATAACTACCCCCCCTCAATTTAAAGCCATGCCCCCTCGTGCTGGATTTCTCCATCAGAGGAAAAAGGCTATCACTATCCACCCTATCTAAACCTCTAATCATCTTATATGTTTCAATAAGATCCCCTCTTAGCCGCCGCCTTTCCAGCGAAAACAATCCCAAATCCCTCAGCCTCTCCTCATAGGATCTCCCCTCCATACCAGGCAACATCCTGGTAAACCTCCTCTGCACCCTCTCCAAAGCCTCCACATCCTTCCTGTAATGTGGGGACCAGAACTGCACACAGTACTCCAAGTGCGGCCGCACCAGAGTTGTGTACAGTTGCAACATAACGCTACGACTCCTAAATTCAATCCCCCTACCAATAAACGCCAAGACACCATATGCCTTCTTAACAACCTTATCTACTTGATTCCCAACTTTCAGGGATCTATGCACACATACACCTAGATCCCTCTGCTCCTCCACACTATTCAAAGTCCTCCCGTTAGCCCTATACTCAACACATCTGTTATTCCTACCAAAGTGAATTACCTCACACTTCTCCGCATTAAACTCCATCCGCCACCTCTCGGCCCAACTTTGCAACCTGTCTAAGTCTTCCTGCAAACTACGACACCCTTCCTCACTGTCTACCACACCACCGACTTTGGTGTCATCAGCAAATTTGCTAATCCACCCAACTATACCCTCATCCAGATCATTAATAAATATTACAAACAGCAGTGGCCCCAAAACAGATCCCTGAGGTACACCACTTGTAACCGCACTCCATGATGAATATTTACTATCAACCACCACCCTCTGTTTCCTATCCGCTAGCCAATTCCTGATCCAATTTCCTAGATCACCCCCAATCCCATACATCTGCATTTTCTGCAGAAGCCTACCATGGTGAACCTTATCAAACGCCTTACTAAAATCCATATATACCACGTCCACTGCCTTGCCCCCATCCACCTCCTTGGTCACTTTCTCAAAAAACTCAATAAGGTTAGTAAGGCACGACCTACCTGCCACAAAACCATGCTGACTATCACCTATCAATTCATTACTCTCCAAATAACTATAAATCCTATCCCTTATAATTTTTTCCAACATCTTGCCGACAACAGAAGTGAGACTCACCGGTCTATAATTCCCGGGGAAGTCTCTGTTCCCCTTCTTAAACAATGGGACAACATTCGCTAACCTCCAATCTTCTGGTACTATACCAGAGGCCAACGACGACCTGAAGATCAGAGCCAGAGGCTCTGCAATCACTTCTCTTGCCTCCCAGAGAATCCTTGGATAAATCCCATCCGGACCAGGGGATTTATCTATTTTCAGACCCTCCAGAATATCCTGCACATCCTCCTTATCAACTGTAATACTGTCTATTCTACTCCCCTGCAACCCAGTGTCCTCCTCAGCTATATTCATGTCCCCTTGCGTGAACACCGAAGAGAAATATTGGTTCAATGCTTCACCAATCTCCTCCGGTTCCACACATAACTTCCCTCTGCCATCTATAACTGGCCCTAAACTTGCCCTAACCAACCTTCTGTTCTTGACATACCTATAGAACGCCTTAGGATTCTCTTTAACCCTATCCGCCAAAGTCTTCTCATGTCTCCTTTTAGCCCTTCTAAGCTCGCTCTTCAACTCCCTCTTAGCCAATCTAAAGCTTTCTAGTGCACTACCCGAGTGCTCACGTCTCATCCGAACATAAGCCTCCTTTTTCTTTTTAACCAACAAAGAAACGTTTTTGGTGCACCACGGTTCCCTAGCCCTACCAATTCCTCCTTGCCTGACAGGGACATACCTATCACAGACTCGCAGTAGCTGCTCCTTGAAAAAACTCCACATGTCGGACGTTCCCAGTCCCTGTAATCTCCTAGTCCAACCTATGTTTCCTAACTCTCTCCTAATAGCCTCATAATTACCCTTCCCCCAGCTAAAACCACTGGCCCGAGGTTCATGCCTATCGCTTTCCATCACTAAGGTGAACGTAACCGAATTGTGGTCACTATCACCAAAATGCACACCAACTTCCAAGTCTAGCACCTGGTCTGGCTCATTTCCCAGCACCAGATCCAATATAGCCTCACCTCTAGTTGGCCTGTCGACATACTGAGTCAAAAAACCTTCCTGCACGCTTTGAACAAAAACTGACCCCTCTAACGAGCTAGAGCTATAACAATTCCAGTCAATATGAGTCAAGTTAAAATCCCCCATAACAATTGCCCTATTACTTTCACTCCTAAGCAGGATTGACTCCGCAATCCTTTCCTCAACCTCTCTAGAACTTTTAGGAGGTCTATAAATGACTCCCAACAGGGTGACCTCTCCTCTCCTATTTCTAATCTCCGCCCATACTACCTCAACAGATAAGTCCTCATCAAACCTCCTCTCTGACACTGTGATACAATCTCTGACCAATAATGCTACCCCTCCCCCTCTTCTACCTCCTTCCCTACTTCGACTAAAACATTTGAACCCCGGGACCTGCAGCATCCATTCCTGCCCCTGCTCTATCCATGTCTCTGAAATAGCCACAACATCGAAGTCCCAGGTACTGATCCACGCTGCAAGTTCACCCACTTTATTGCGAATACTCCTGGCATTGAAGTATACACATTTCAAACCCTGCTCCACCCCACCTCTGCAATGCCGTGCATTGCAGTCCCCATCCATGCATCCCTCACTTTCAGCCCCACTACTCAGGATCCCTCCCCCCCCCGAATCAGTTTAAACCTCCCTGCATGGCCTTAGCAAATTTACCCCCCAGGATATTGGTCCCCTTCTGATTAAGGTGTAGACCATCCTTCTCATAGAGGTCACACCTTCCCCAGTACGAGCCCCAATTGCTTAAGTACCTGAACCCCTCCCTCCTGCACCATCCCCTCAGCCATGAATTCAAACCTTCCCTCTCCCTATTCCTCTCTAAACTATCCCGTGGTACAGGCAAGAGTCCAGAGATAACCACTCTGTCAGTCTTGGCCTTTAGTTTCCACCCCAACTCCATAAATCCCTGCCTAATATCCCCTTCCCCTATCCTCCCTATGTCCTGTGTCCCCACATGTACAATAACTTGTGGTTTATCTCCCTCCCCCCTAAGAGTCCTGAATACCCTGTCAGACACATCCCGGACCCCAGCCCCTGGTAGGCAACACACCAACCCTGATTCCCTACCTTTAGTTCCGACCCTCCCATCTGTCCCCTTAATTGTGGAGTCCCCAATCACAAGGCCCAGTCTTTTACAGCCCCTAACCACCTGAGCTTTCTCACTCGGCTCACCCCCAGAGATCTGCTCTCTATGCTCAGTTGATTCCTCCTCAACTGTAGCCTCCAGCACCGAAAACCTATTATGGAGGGGAACCGCCCCAGGGGATTGTCTTCCCGATTGCTTCTTACCCCTCCTCCTGGCATTGACCCAAGCCTCATTTCTAGGAGTTACTATTTCTCTATAACTCCTATCAACTTCCACCTCCGCCTCCCGAATTATGCGGAGTTCCTCTAACTCCCCCTCCATCTCCTTTACACGCTCCTCCAGAAGCTGCAATCTAATGCACTTCTTACAACTAAAATCTCCTGAAACACTACTGGATTTTCTCACCACATACATCCCACAGGAGATGCAGCATACTGCCTGAACTGCCATCCCTGAAGCCATTACCAGCAAGAAAAAAAGAAAACAAAAAACTTCCCCACACTTATAATTAGGTTAGAGGAGGATGGAAGGGTGGGATCCTCTACCAGTGTAGAGGATCGGGTATCTCCTCTGCACCAATTGAGAGGGCTCGGGGCCCGAGAGAAAAAAAAAACTACAGCTACCGGCAGGCTTCGCGATGCGGCCTTCCGGTTTCCGTTAATTACAAAAAAACCTCCCGAAAATTAGACAAAAAAAAAACCCAGAATTTACTCACAGTCCGCGCTCTCTCTCTCACCGCTCACAGTCTCCACCCCGCAGGTCCGTTCCCAGAGGATCTCGGGCGGCACGCTGGCACAGTGGTTAGCACTGCTGCTTCACAGCACCAGGGACCCGGGTTCAATTCTGGTCTCGCGTCACTGACTGTGTGGAGTTGGCACATTCTCCCTGTGTCTGCGTGGGTTTCCTCCGGGTGCTCTGGTTTCCTCCCACAGTCCAAAGATGTGTGGGTTAGGTTGATTGGCCATGCTAAATTGACCCTAGTGTCAGGAGAATTAACAGGGATATGTGGGGTTATGGGAATAGGGCCTGGGTGGGATTGTGGTCGGTGGAGACTTGATGGGCCGAATAGCCTCCTTCTGCACTCCAGGGATTCTGTGATTTGATGTTTAACACAGAAGTGAATTTGAAACATTATTTCTGTTTTCCTCCCCAGACAAACACGTTCTTTCCTGGCTGGTCTTTCGGGGCGTGGTTGTTGTTTGCGCTTAGAATCTGCTTCAGCACTTGATGTAACATCAATCCAGTAGTTGTATCAGCAGTAACACCGAAGATATCATTGTAGAGGACATCAACTCACTTCATGCGAGCTTCATTGCAGCTGAATATCACACGAAGCAACGAGAGCAGCATCACCTTCTGAGAAATGAAGACCAGAGTGCGATTGTAAAGTATCAACATTTTTAAATCTTAAGGAGACATTCGACCTCCGGCATTTGTTGAAACTTCTTTTTGTAAAAGTCTTTGAAGAACAATGAGCCAAACTGTCGTGGAAACTGCATTTTATTTCAGGATTTGAATATTTCAAGCAGCCTCATTGTCAGGTATACTAGTTCCTCAACAGAAAACAGAAGATTCATTCCTGAAACATTACACTGTGCATCACATCATTGAGCTGACAGCAAATCAGCATCATGACATTGCTGTTTTAACGGGGGAATCTGGCTGAAAAATCTCTTATTTATAATATCGTGCGGAATAAAAAAAGACATTCCTTCTCATTTTAAACATCGCCATTCTGTGAAACATGGGAGCTAAAAAAAACATAGCACGGGAGTTATTCATGACGATGCTTTGTCCGTCAGGCTCCCTTCTCATTTCTCATTCTGAAACCATCCAGTAAATCCCGGTGGCCACATGATGGTTTTGCCTTGTTAAATGTTGCATTACTTTGGGTTGAATGGAATCCAGTGGTTCAGTTCCGTTTTTGCATTGGCTTCAAGCGGATCGAGTTTATACAGCTTTACATTCCATGGCATGACTTGAGCTGAGCTCAAAGCAGGTTGGACGGTTGAGTTCAGTTGAACGCTAAGATGTCACAGCAATTTCATTGCAATGTTGTGACACTAATAAATAAACTTTTAAACTAACATTTTTTATTAAAGACAACCTTTCTTGATTAGTTCCCTGCACCCTAACAGCCTCTCCACCTACAGGGAAACATCTACACTCGAGATACAGAATTTCAGTGACTCCCTATTCACAGGATAATATATCGACATATCGATTGTGGTCCTTCAGTACTTTTCCATTCACAGAGATATACATTCTAAATATGTCTCTTTGCGCATCTCTATCCACACCTCCCATCCATTGACTCTGTCTACACTTCCCGCTGCCTCGGAAAAGCAGCCGGCATAATCAAGGACCCCACACACGCCGGGCATTCTCCCTCCCACCTTCTTCCATGAGGTGACCTCCGTCTGAGGTCATGTACCAACCAACTCAAGAACAGCCTCTTCCTTGCTGCCATCAGACTTTTGAATGGACCTACCCCGCATTAAGTTGACCTTTCTCTCCACCCTAGATATGACTGTAACATTCAGCACCCTCTCCTTTCCCTGGAATCATAGAAACCCGACAGTGAAGAAAGAGGCCATTCGGCCCATCGAGTCTGCATTGACAACAATCCCACCCGGGTCCTATCCCCATCGTCCCAAATATTTACCCTGCTAATCCCTCTAACCGACATATCCCAGGACACTAAGGGGCAATTTATCATTGCCAATGCACCTAACCCGCACACCTTTGGACTTTGGGAGGAAACCAGATCCGGAGGAAACCCACGCAGACACAGGGAGAATGTGAAAACTCCACACAGACAGTGGCCCAAGCCGGGAATCAAACCCAGTTCTCTGGAGCGGTGATGCAGCAGTGCGAACCACCATGCCATTGTGCTGCTCACCACTGTGCAATATGCATTGTCTGTATAGCGTGCAAGAAACAATACCTTTCACTGTATACTAATACATGTGACAAGAATCAAATCAAATCAAAACAAATCATCACAAAATTAAATAATTTAATTTATTCCTCCATCTGCCAACTTGTTCCCCATTCTGTTCTTTTGTCTATGTCTCTGTGCAGACCCTTTGAATCCTCCTCATAGCTTTAATTCACAATTAGTTTAGAATCATATTGGAAATCTGGTAGCTTACTCCCAGCATCTTCAGTTATTTTGTTGACATATATTGGCCGAGTGGTATTATCGCCAGACTATTAATCCAGAAACTCAGTTAATGTTCCAGTGACCCGGGTTCGAATCCCGCCACGACAGGCGATGGAATTTGAATGTAATAAAAAATATCTGGAATTAAGAATCTACTGATGACCATGAAACCATTGTCGACTGTCGGAAAAGCCCATCTGGTTCACTAATGACCTTCAGGGAAGGAAATCTGCCGTGCGGACCCGGTCTGGCTCACATGTGACTCCAGAGCCGCAGCAATGTGGTGGACTCTCAACTGCCCTCGAGCAAGTAGAGATGGGCAATAAATGTTGGCCCAGCCAGCGACGCCCATGTACCACAAACAAATAATAAAAAAACATAAACAGCTCCATCCCCAATACAAATTTTTGCAATATTTCATAAGTTACAGCCAACCAGCCTGAATGTGCATCAGTATCCCGACTCACTGTTCCGTGCCTGCTGACGAATTATCTACCCAATCCAGGCTGTCAACCTGAGCCACAATCGGACACCTCGACTCTTTGTGCTGCATGCTATGGGATTGTTGTAATCCAAATCTATGACATCAACTGGCCCCATCGTGTAGGGCGGTGAACTCACTTGCCTACATGACAAGGGTGTGATTCAGTATACTACCAATGATGTGAGTTCAATCTCCCTACAGGCTGCAGTGATTTGTAAATATTGTCTCCACAACTTGTCCAAGAGTGGCATAGACAGAGTGGATAGTCAGAGGGTCTTTCCTCGGGTAGAAACGTCAAGTACTAGGGGACATAGGTTAAAGGTGCGTGGGGAAAAGATCAGAGGAGATCTGTGAGGCAAGTTTTTTACACAGAGGGTGGTGAATGGCTGGAACGCACTGCCCGAGGAGGTGGTGGGAGCAGGTACGATAGCGGCATTTAAGGGGCATCTCGATGAATACATGAATGGAATGGGAATGGAAGGATACGGATTCTGTAAGTGCATACGGTTTTAGTTTAGGCAGGCATTATGGTCGGCGCAGGCTTGGAGGGCCGAAGGGCCTGTTCCTTTGCTGCACTGTTCTTTGTTCTTTGAGTGGTAAACTGAAATGGGCAGCACGGTGGTACAGTGGTTAGCACTGCTGCCTCACAGTGCCAGGGACCCGGGTTCGATTCCTGGCTTGGATCACTGTCTGTGCGGATCTGCATGTTCTCTCCATTTATTGCCCATCCCTACTTGCTCGAGGGCAGTTGAGAGTCCACCACATACCCAAACAGGTGCTGGAGTGTGGGGACTAGGGGATTTTCACAGTAACTACATTGCAGTGTTAATGTAAGCCTACTTGTGACATTAATAAAAACAGCACATTTACTATATCAGCAGTTATCTATTTCAGAGCACTAAAGTCAGCTTTAAGTTTTGGCGATGTTATATGGTTTAATTCCCTCGACTTATACTTATACTTCCACTCCAGATATTGAGAGCTCCTTGCTCTTATGAGTAAGTCCATTGGTTATCCTCTATTCCTGCTATGGAAATGACGTGTTCCACTGTGAAAACAGATGCAGAATACAGAATCCTCAAAATAAAGATTCAGAAGGGTCCAGAGGGGGAATTCTTTCACATAGAGTGTGGTGAGTTTCTGGAACAAGCTGCCAGAGGCAGTAGGAGAGGGGGGTACAATTTTGTACGTTAAAAAGCCTTTAGTCAGTTACATGGGTACGATGGGTATAGAGAGACACGGACCAATTGCGGGCAATTGGGACGAGCTTAAAGGTAAAAACTTGGCGGCACGGACACGTTGGGCCGAAGGGCCTGTTTCCATGCTGTAAACCTCAATGACTCGATAACATAGGAACATAGGAATTAAGAGCAGAAGTCGGCAAATTCAGCCCTTCGAGCCTGATCCGTCATTCAATCAGATCATGGCTGATCTCTCCCTGGTCTCAAATCCACCTCCCCACCTGTTCCCCATATCCCCTAATCCCTTTTTTATTAGAAATATATCCATCTCCTTCTTGAAACCATTCAATGATTCAGACTCCCCCGCACTCTGGGGCAGCGAGTTCCACAAATTCACCACCCTCTCTGCGAGAAGTAGTTCCTCCTCATCTCAGTTTTAAATCTATCGCCTCTCAACCTATACTCTGTGACCTCTTGTTCGAGATTGCCCCATAAGAGGAAACATTTGGTCTACAGTTACTTTATCAATCCCTTTTAAAATTTTATATACCTCCATCAGATCCCCTCTCATCCCTCTGAACTCCAGTGAGTACAAGCCCAAAGTGATTAATCTCTCCTCATACGTCAATCCTCTCACCCCCAGAATCAATCTGGTGAACCTCCTCTGAACTGCCTCCAATGCAGCAACATCCTTCCTCAAATAAAGAGACCAAAACTGGACACAATACTCCAGATACTCTGTGGGATTTTCATAGAATCATAGATAAAGATTCTTATCACTTGGAAAGGTTTCATCAGTAATGAGGGGACCTTAGTACATTTTGTTTGACCCGAAGTGGGAGGCAGCCATTCCTGATCGAAACTGGACGATCTTAATATCTTGGAACAGTGGAGTTCAAAGAGGTGCGAGAGACAATGAAATGGGGGATGGGAGGGAAGGAGGAAATGTAAGGAAAGTCACTGAGCTGAGTTATATGATTATATATAGAGGTGAGAGGGGAAAGATTTCAAAGGGAACTGAGGGGCAACTTCTTCAAACGGAGGGTGGTGTGTGTATGGAATGAGCTGCCAGAGAAAGTGGTTGAGGCAAGTTCAATAGCAACATTTAAAAAGTATTTGGATAGAGGGAAAGGATTAGAGGGATATGGACCGAACGCGGGCAATTGGGACCAACTGGGAGGGCACCATGGTTAGCATGGACTGTTTGGGCCGAAGGGCCTGTTTCCATGCTGTATTGCTCTGTGACTCGATATAGGCTGTGTGACGAGATATTCTGTGACTAGCACTCTGCTGAGTGAAGTTGTAAAACTTGAAGAGTCCATCCAGAAACCAAGAAAGATTTATGTTTCAAAATACACCCCTGTTTCTGAATATTTTGGATTTCCACAGTGCAGTGGAAGAGTGTCAGAATTCATGTGGTTTGCCTTGAATATTGTGATAGCAGTTTTGCCTTGAGTCTTATTTCTGGAATTTGATCGATCAACATCTGGAAGAGATAATTGACAAGAAATTAACAGGGGGGTAGCAGGGTAAATATGTGGGGTTATGGGGATAGGGCCTGGGTAGGAATGTGGTCAGTGCAGACTCGATGGGCCAAATAACCTCCTTCTGCACTGCAGGGATTCTATGATTCTATGATCTTGGTTTCAGATAAAGCTCGGCACAACATTGTGGGCCGAAGGGCCTGTTCTGTGCTGCACTGTTCTATGTTCTATCTATGAAAGTGCTTATAAGACTATTCTCACCAACTGGAATTTTAATAAGACTGTCCATAATATACCACCTAAATCTCCCACACCTCATTTTTAAATTTTGCCTCCTCGTAACTGACCCTTCAGCTCAGGGGAACAGCTGCTCTCTCACCACCCTGTCCATGTCCTTCATAATCTTGTACACCTCGATCAGGTCACCCCTCAGTCTTTGCTCCAGAGAGAACAAACCAAACCGATCCTACCTCTCTTCATAGCTTAAATGTTCCATCCCAGGCAGTATCCTGGTGAATCTCCTCTGGACCACCTCCAGTGCAATCACATCCTTCCTATAATGTGTCGACCAGAACTGCACACAGTACTCCAGCTGTGGCCAAACCAACGCTCCTATACAACTCCATCATGACCTCTACGTTTTTGTAATCTATACCCCGATTGACAAAGTTGAACAATAATATTCCAGCAAAGACGAATCGCTGGCAACCCCTCATCACACCTCAGCAGCTATAGACGCTGGTCGGGTCTGTGGTCCCGTGAGCCGTCCCTCTGGTCAGGAGGGAACCATTGCCGTTCCACCAGCCCAGGTATTCTGCTGCGGGGAAGCAACTTCACTCTCTCCAAAGTTAGGAGGTGGTGGGAGGAAGCTTCCTCATAGCAGACGTTATGTCCAATCTATTTAGGGTCTACCGGTGATGGAGTGGTTAGCACTGCTGCCTCACAGAGCGAGGGACCCGGGTTCGGTTCCCGGCTTGTGTCACTGCCTGTGTGGAGTCTGCATGTTCTCTCCATGTCTGCGTGGGTTTCCTCTGGTTTCCTCCCACAGTCTGAAAGACGTGCTGGTTAGGTGCATTGGCCATGCTAAATTTTCCCTCAGTGTACACGAACAGGAACCGGAGTGTGGTGACTGGGGGATTTTCACAGTAACTTCATTGTAGTGTTAATGTAAGCCCGCTTGTGACACGAATAAACATATTTTAATCTGTTGCAATCACCGACCAGGAACTCCAATGGCAGCGAGAATAGGATAGTAACTGGCTCCAGCTTGACCGATAGTGGATGTGTGTTTTCTGAGAGAAGCGATGGTGTCTGTCTATGGCATAAACCATGGCCATTGACTGAGGTCTCACACTGAATGTCTTCTCTTTAATAAACAGCAGAAACACTCCTGAGACTCGGCAGAGCAACCTATTAGAGTAATCAATGACAGGTGAGAAAACAAACAACACACTGCAATGCTGGCGCTGAGAAGGAGCAATGATTGGATTTGATTTGATTTATTATTGTCACATGTGTTAGTATACAGTGAAAAACACTGTTTCTTGCGCGCTACACGGACAAAGCATACCATTCATAGAGAAGGAAAGGAGAGAGTGCAGAATGTAGTGTTACAGTCATGGCTACCGTATAGAGAAGGATCAACTTCACATAATAATTCAGTATTATATAATATATATATTATATGTTGTATGCGGCTACCTGAATATAAGGTAGGTTCATTCAAAAGTCTGACGGCAGCAGGGAAGAAGCTGTTCTTGAGTCGGTTGGTACGTGACCCCAGACTTTTGTATCTTTTTCCCGACAGAAGAAGGTGGAAGAGAGAATGTCCGGGGTGTGTGGGGTCCTTGATTATGCCGGCTGCTTTTCCCGAGGCAGCGGGAAGTGTAGACAGAGTCAATGGGTGGGAGGCTGGTTTGAGTGATGGACTAGGCTTCGTTCACAACCCTTTATAGTTTCTTGCAGCCTTGGACAGAGCAGAAGCCAGACCAAGCTGTGATACAACCAGAAAGAATGCTTTCTATGGTGCATCTGTAAAAGTTGGTGAGAGTCGGAGCTGACATGCCAAATTTCCTTAGCCTCCTGAGAAAGTAGAGGCACCGGTGGGTTTTCTTAACTTTTGCATCGGTGTGGGGGGATCAGGGCAGGTTGTTGGTGATCTGGACACCTAGAAACCTGAAGCTCTCGATCATTTCCACTTCATCCCCAATTTTCAATGAAAATAGTGTTTCATTGTGATGAGAAATTCAGTTCAGAAATAAGTTTCATGTTTTTCATTCCGGTCTGTTTCATTACATTAAAGATACAATATAATTGCAATTTATTCAGGCTGTCAGTGGGGTGAATTATAGGCTAAATTTCCCCTTCGTGTCCCGGAATGTGTCGGTTCGAGGTGTTGGTGGGGTAATTACGTGGGGTTGTGGGGATAGGGCCTGGGCGGGATTGTTGTTGGTGCAGACTCGATGGGCCGAATGGCCTCTTTTGCACTGTTGGGTTTCTGTGATACAATTTATGATGAGTCTGTACTGACCACAACCCCACCCAGGCTCTATTTCCATAACCCCACGCATCCACCCTGATAGTCTCCCTGACAATAACAGGCAATTTTTAGCACGGCCAATGCACCCAACCTGCACACCTTTGGACTGTGGGAGGAAAGTGGAGCACCCAGAGGAAACACATGCAGACACGGGGAGAATGTGCGGACTCCACACAGAGGCCGGATTTGAACCAGGATCCCTGGCGCTGTGTGGCCCCTTTGAGAATGTTACTGATACAATGGTGTAAGACAGGCATTCTCTGCTTTGCACACAGGGCTGATCACGTTTCTAAAGCTTATTTATTCATGAAACAAGTAGGCTCACATTCACAGTGCAATTAAGTTACGGTGAAAATCCCCTAGTTGCCACACTCCGGCGCCTGTTCGGGTACACTGAGGAAGGATTTAGCATGATCAATGCAACTAAACAGCACGTCTTCTGGTCTGTGGGAGGAAACCGGAGCACCCGGAGGAAACCCATGCAGACACGGGGAGAACGTGCAGACTGCGCACAGGCAGTGACCCAAACCGGGGATCAAACCCGGGTCTCTGGCGCTGTGAGGCAGCAGTGCTAACCACTGTGCCACCATGTCACCCATACATACAAAGAACAAAGGAAAGGACAGCACCGGAACAGGCCCTTCGGCCCTCGAATTCCCTACTCCCCCATGACTGTATCCAGCAGTCCAAACAGAAGGATGATGCTCTGGAACGTCCACATTATGGTAAATTCTCAACCTCAGCGTCTCCTGTATTGTGAATTCTCGCTTTATAAACAAGTGTGCTGCTCCCAACTGGTTCTCTGGCTCTTGGCTTCATGCGGAGCTTGTGACCTGGCAGAGGAATGAGCCAAGGTGACGATACTCTTGGCAAGGATGAAGAAAGGGTTGTTGCAATGTATAGGAGAGACGTAAAGGATGGGGGAGCTGGCGCGAGATGGATTGAGGAATGATGTATTTTTCGGGGACTTGCCTTAATATTTCCAGGAATTATCCAGCAGTTTGCTGAACATTTCAACATTTACATATCAACTGAACAGGAGAAAGCTGCGTGGGAATGAAAGCAAATGGAGTCAATAAATGAATACAGAAACAGAAAATGCTGGGAGATCTCAGCAGGTCTGACAGTATCTGTGGAGAGAGAATAGAGCCAATGTTTCACGACTGTGTGACTCTTCCTCAGGGTCCATTCGTGAGACCATTTTGATGATAATGTAAGCAAAGTTGTCAGTAAAGGAGACTACATCCTGAGGGTGTCATCCAAGGTAATCAATAATCAACAAAGAACAAAGGAAAGTACAGCACAGGAACAGGCTCTTCGGCCCTCCAAATCTATGCCGATCAGGATGCCCTAACTGAACTACAAAAAACAACTTCTGCCCTTACCCGGGACTGTCGGGGGTGAAGACCTTAAAACGATCACTATTACTAAAGAGGTAGTGTTGGGTAGGCTAATGGAACTAAAGGTAGACAGGTCCCCTGGTCCGGATGGAATGCATCCCGGGGTTCTAAAAGAAACAACAGAAGTAATCGCAAATTCATTAGTTGTAATTTATCAAAATTCACTGGGCTCTGGGGAGGTGCCAGCTGATTGGAAAACAGCTAATGTAACGCCACTGTTTAAAATAGGAGGTAGACAAAAGGCAGGTAACTACAGGCCGGTTAGCTTAACATCCGTAGTTGGGAAAATGCTGCAATCTATCATTAAGGAAGAAATAACAGGACACCTGGAAAAGAATGGTTCAATCAAGCAGACGCAGCATGGATTCTTGAAGGGAAAGCCATGTTTGACTAATTTACTGGAATTGTTTGAGGATACGACGAGTGCAGTTGACAGAGGGGAACCAGTGGATGTTGTGTAAATAGATTTCCAGAAGGCATTCAATAAGGTGCCTCACAAAAGGTTGCTGCATAAGATAAAGGTACACGGAGTTGGGGGTAAAGTGTTAGCGTGGATTGAGGATTGGCTATCTAACAGAAAGCAGCGAGTCGGGATAAATGGTTGCTTTTCCGCTTGGCAATCAGTGACGAGTGGCGCGCCGCAGGGATCGGTGCTGGGGCCTCAACTATTTACCATATACATAGACGATCTGGAGGAGGGGAGCGAGTGTAGGGTAACAAAGTTTGCGGATGACACAAAGATGAGTGGGAAAGCAAATTGCGTGGAGGACAAAGAGAGTCTGCAGAGAGATTTGGAGAGGCTAAGTGAGTGGGCAAGGATCTGGCAGATGGAGTATAACGTTGGTAAGTGTGAGGTTATCCACTTTGGAAGGAATAATAGTAAAATGGACTCTTATTTAAACGGTGAAAAATTACAACGTGCTACTGTGCAGAGGGACCTGGGGGTCCTTGTGCATGAATCACAAAAACTCAGTTTGCAGGTGCAGCAGGTGATCAAGAAGGCAAATGGAATGTTGGCCTTCATCGCGTGAGGGATGGAGTATAAAAGCAGGGATGTCATGCTGCAACTGTATAGGGTACTGGAGAGGCCGCACCTAGAGTACTGTGTGCAGTTTTGGTCCCCTTATTTAAGAAAGGATATATTAGCTTTGGAGGGGGGACAGAGAAGGTTCACCAGGTCGATTCCGGAGATGAGGGGGTCAGCTTATGAGGAGAGGTTGAGTAGACTGGGCCTGTACTCATTAGAGTTTAGAAGCTTGAAGGGAGATCTTTTAGATACATATAAGATAATGAAGGGGCGAGCCAGGGTAGAAGAAGCGAGGTTTTTTCCACTTCCAATGGAAACAAGAACTAGGGGGTATAGCCTCAAAATATGGGGGAGTCAATTTAGAACAGAGTTGAGGAGGAACTTCTTCTCCCAGAGCGGAGTGAATCTTTGGAATTCTCTGCCCAATGAAGAATTCGTGGCGACCTCGTTAAATGTGTTTAAGTCACAGATAGATAGATTTTTAACCATTAAGGGAATTAAGGGTTATGGGGAGCGGACGGGTAAGTGGAACTAAACCCACTATCAGATCAGCCATGATTTTATTGAATGGCGGAGCAGGCTTGAGGGGCTAGATGGCCTACTCCTGCTCCTATTTCTTATGTTCTTATGTTC
Organism: Mustelus asterias; assembly: GCF_964213995.1. Classification (NCBI taxonomy): domain Eukaryota; kingdom Metazoa; phylum Chordata; class Chondrichthyes; order Carcharhiniformes; family Triakidae; genus Mustelus; species Mustelus asterias. The sequence goes on along the minus strand of NW_027590377.1, from coordinate 188,237 downwards.
TAACATTACAGTCTATTGTTGTCAGATTCTGATCCAGTATTGTAACATCCCGTTCTATTATTCCCAGATCCTGATCCAGTATTGGAACATTACAGTCTATCGTTTTCAGATTCTGATACATTATGGGAACATTGCAGTCTATTGTTCTCAGATTCTGATCCAGTATTAGAACATTACAGTCTATTGTTCTCAGAATCTGATCCAAAATTGGAACATTACAGTCTAAAGATCTCAGATTCTGATTCATCATTGTAATATTCCAGTCCATTGTTCTCAGATTCTGATCCAATATTGGAACATTGCAGTCTATTGTTCAGATTCTGATCAACGATTGGAACATTACAGTCTGTTGTTTTCAAATTCTGATCCTTTATGGGAGAAGTACAGTCTATTGTTCTCAGATTCTGATCCAGTATTGGAACATTGTAATCTCTTCTTCTCAGATTCTGATCCAGTATTGAATCTTGGCAGTCTATTGATCCCAGATTCGGATTCACTATTGGAACATTACAGTCTATTGCTCTCAGATTCTGTTCAATTATTCTAAAATTGCAGACTATTGTTCTCAGAGTATGATGCTCTATTGAACATTACAGTCCATTGTTCTCAGATTCTGATCCATTATTGGAACATTGCAGCCTACTGTTCTCAGAATCTGATCCATTATTGGAACATCCCGGTCTATTGTTCTCAGATTCTGATCCAGTACTGGAACAATACTGTGTATTGTTCTCAGATTCTGATGCAGTTTTGGAATATTACTTTCTATTGTTCTCAGATTCTGATCCAAGTATTGTAACATCCCAGTCATTGGTTCCCAGATTCTAATTCGTATTGGAACATTACAGCCTATAGTTCTCAGATTCTGATCAATTATTGGAACATTGCAGTCTACTGTTCTCAGGTTCTGAACCAGTATTGGAACATTGCAGTGTATGGTTCTTAGAATCTTATCCATTATTGGAACATCCCGGTCCATTGTTTCCAACTTCTGATCCGTTATTGGAACATTCCAGTCTATTGTTCTGATTCTGATCCATTTTTGGAAAATTGCAGTGTATTTGTCTCAGATTCTGAACCAGTATTGGAAAATTACAGTCTATTGTTCTCAGATTCTGATCCAGTATTGGAACATTGCAGTCTTTTGATCTCAGATTCTAATCCAGAATTAGAACAATACAGTCTATTGTTCTCAGTTTCTGATCCAGTATTGGAACATTACTGTCTATTGTTCTCAGATTCTGATCCAGGATTGGAACATTACAGCCTATATTTCTCAGAGTCCGATCCATTATTCGAACATTGCAGTGTATTTTACTCAGATTATGATCCTTTAGTGCAACTTTACAGTCTATTGTTCTCAGAGTCTGATCCAGTATTTGTAAGAGGGAGGTCGTGCCTTACAAAATTGGTGGGGTTTTTTGAGGAAGTGACAAAAACAGTTGACGAAGGAAGGGCTGTGGATGTCGTCTATATGGATTTCAGTAAGGCATTTGACAAAGTCCCTCATGGCAGGTTAGTTAAGAAGGTTAAGGCTCAGGGGATCCAAGGAGTGGTGGCTAGATGGGGAGAGAACTGGCTTGGCCACAGGAAGAAGTTTAACAACACCAGGTTAATGTCCAACAGTTTATTTGGCAGCAAAAGCCACACAAGCTTTCGGAGCTCCAAGCCACTTCCTCAGGTGAGGGCTCCGAAAGCGTTTGTGGCTTTTGCTACCAAATAAACCTGTTGGACTTTAACCTGGTGTTGTTAAACTTCTTACTGTTTTTACCCCAGTCCAACGCCAGCATCTTCACATCTTGGCCACAGGAGACAGAGGGTAGCAGTCGAAGGGTCTTTTTTCCGGCTGGAGGTCTGCGACTTTACAGTCTATTGCCCTCAGAATCTGATCCAGTATTGAAAAATTGCAGTCGATTGTTCTCAGAATCTGATCCTTTATTAGAACATTACAGTCTGATCCATCATTGTAATATTCAGGTACACTGTTATCAGATTCTGATCCAGTATTGGAACAGGACAGTCTATTGTTCAGATTCTGATCAACGGTTGGAACATTGGAGTCGGTTGTTCTCAAATTCTGCTCCAGTATTGGAACATGACTGTCTATTGATCTCAGATTCTGATCCATCATTGTAATATCCCAGTCCACTGTTCTCAGATTCTGATCCAGTCTTGGAACATTGAAGTCTACTATTCTCAGATTCGGATCAATGATTGGAACATTACAGCCTATTGTTCTCAGAGTCCGATCCAGTATTCGAACTTTGCAGTCTATTGTTCTCAGATTCTGATGCAGTATTGGAACATTACGGCCTATTGTTCAGATTCTGATCAACGATGGGAACATCACAGTCTGCTGTTCTCAAATTCTGATCCTTTATTGGAACATTACCGTTTATTGTTCTTAGAATCTTATCCATTATTGGAACATCCCGGGCCATTGTTTCCAGCTTCTGATCCATTATTGGAACATGACAGTCTGTTTATCTCAGATTCTGAACCAGTATTGGAAAATTACAGTCTATTGTTCTCAGATGCCGATCCAGTATTGGACCATTGCAATCTATTGTTCCCAGATTCTGATCCATAATGGAACATTGCAGTGTATTGTTCTCAGATTCTGGTCCTGTATTGGAACATTGCAGTCTATTTTTCTCAGATTCTGATCCATTATAGGAACAGCCCGGACCATTGTTCCCTCATTCTGGTCCATTATTGGAACATTGCAGTCTACTATTCTCAGATTCTGTGCAATTATTCCAACATTTCAGTCTATTGTTCTCAGATTCTGATCCAGTATTGGAACATTGCAGTCTGTTGTTATCAGATTCTGAACCAGTACTGGATCCTTGCCGTCTGTTGTTCGCAGATTCTGATCCAGTTTTGAAACATTGCAATCTATTGTTCTCAAATTCTGATCCTGTATTAGAACATTACAGTCTATTTTTCTCAGAGTCCGATCCATTATTCGAGCATTGCAGTGTATTGTTCTCAGATTCTGATCCTTTATTTGAACATTACAGTCTATTGATCTCAGATTCTGATCCATCATTGTAATATCCCGGTCCATTGTTCTCAGATTCTGATCCAGTATTGGAACATTTCAGTCTATTGTTCAGATTCTGACCAATGATTGGAACATTACAGTGTTGTTCTCAAATTTTGAACCTTTATTGGAACATTACAGTCTATTGTTCTCAGATTCTGTTCCAGTATTGGAACATTACAGTCTGTTGTTCAGATTCTGATCAATGATTTGAACATTACAGTCGGTTGTTCTCAAATTCTAATACTTTATTGGAACATTGTAATCTCTTTTTCTCACATTCTGATCCAGTATTGGAACTTTACAGTTCATTGATCTCAGATTCTGATCCATCATTGTAATATCCCGCCCCATTGTTCTCAGGTTCTGATCCAGTATTGGAACATTACAGTCTATTTTTCAGATTCTGATCAATGATTGGAACATTACAGTCTGTTGTTCTCAAATTCTGATCCTTTATTGTAACATTACCGTCTATTGTTCTCAGATTCTGATCAGTGTTGAACACTGCAGTCTATTGTTTTCGGATTCTGTTCAATTATTCTAACATTGCACTCTCCTGTTCTCAGATTATGATCCTTTATTGGAACATTACAGTCTATTGCTCTCAGATTCTGATCCAGTATTGAAACTGTGCAGTCCATTGATCTCAGGTTCTGATCCAGTATTGGAACATTACAGTCTATTGTTCAGATTCTGATCAATGATTGGAACATTGCAGTCTGTTATTCTCAAATTCTGATCCAGTATTGGAACATAGTAGTCCATTGTTCTCAGATTCTGATCCAGTATTGGAACATTACTGTCTATTGTTTTCAGATTCTGTTCAATTATTCTAACTCTGCAGTCTGTTGTTCACAGATTTTGATCCTTTATTGGAACAGTGCAGTCTATTGGTCTCAGGGTCTGACCCAGTATTGGAACATTGCAGTCGAATTTTCTCAGATTCTGAGCCAGTATTGTAAAATCCCAGTTTACTGTCTGTGTGGAGTTTGCACATTCTCCTCGTGTCTGCGTGGGTTTCCTCCGGGTGCTCCGGTTTCCTCCCACAGTCCAAAGATGTGCGGGTTAGGTTGATTGGCCAGGTTAAAATTGCCCCTGACATGCGTAGGTTAGAGGGATTAGCGGGTAAATATGTGAGGGTAGGGCCTGGGTGGGATTGTGGTCGGTGCAGACTCGATGGGCCGAATGGCCTCCTTCTGCACTGTAGGGTTTCTATGTTTCTATGTTTCTATTGTTCCCAGATTCTACTCCAGTATTTGAACATTACAGTCTATAGTTTTCAGTATCTGATCCGGTATTGGAACATTACAGAGTATTGTTCTCAGATTGTGATCCTTTAGTGCAACATTCCAGTCTCTTGTTCTCGGAGTCTGATGCAGTATTGAAACTTTGCAGTCTCTTGATCACAGATTCTGATCCAGTATTGGAATATTACAGCCTATAGTTTTCAGATTCTGATCCGCTTTTGGAACATGGCAGCCTATTGTTCCCAGATTCTGATCCGTAATGGAACATTACACTGTATTGTTCTTAGATTCTGATCCAGTATAGAACATTACAGTGTATTGTTCTAAGATTCAGATCCATTAATGGAACATCCATTTCTATTGTTCCCAGATTCTGATCCATAATGGAACATTACAGTGTATTGTTCTCAGATTCTGATCCATTAATGGAACATCCATTTCTATTGTTCTCCGATTCTGATCCACTTTTGGAACATGACAGCCTATTGTTCCCAGATTCTGATCCATAATGGAACATTACAGAGTATTGTTCTCAGATTCTAATCCAGTATTGGAACATTACAGTGTATTGTTCCCAGATTCTGTTCCATAATGGAACATTACAGTCGATTGTTCTTAGATTCTGATCCAGTATTGGAACATTGCAGTCCATTGTTCTCTGATTCTGGTCCAGTATTGTAAAATCCCGGTCCATTGTTCCCACATTCCAATCCAGTATTGGAACATTGCCGTCTCTTGTTCTCAGATTCTGATCCATTATTGGAACTTTGCAGCCTACTGTTCTCAGATTCTGATCAAGTATTGGAACATTGCAAGTCACAAATGGAAGGGTAGAGTGTGGTGGAAATAATTTTTAGAAGTTTGTCTATTTCAATGCCAGGAGGATTGTGGGGAAGGCGGATGAGCTGAAGGCGTGGATAGACACGTGGAAATATGACATTATAGCCATTAGTGAAACTTGGCTACAGGAGGGGCAGGACTGGCAGCTCAATGTTTCAGGGTTCCAATGTTTCAGGCGGGATAGAGGCAGAGGGATAAAAGGTGGGGGGGGGTGGCATTGTTGGTCAGGAAAAATGTTACAGCGGTACTCAGGCAGGATAGATTAGGGAGCTTGTCTACAGAGGCCCTATGGGTGGAGCTGAGAAACAGGAAAGGTATGACCACATTAATGGACTTGTATTATAGACCACCCAATAGTCAGCGAGAATTGGAGGAGCAAATCAGCGGAGAGATAGCTGACAACTGCAAGAAACACAAAGTTGTGAAAGTAGGGGATTTTAATTTTCCACATATAGATTGGGACTCGCATACTGTTAAAGGTTTAGACGGGGTAGAGTTTGTAAAATGTGTTCAGGAAAATTTTCTACATCAGTATATAGAGGTGCCAACTAGAGAGGATGCAATATTGGATCTCCTATTGGGAAATGAGTTAGGGCAGGTGATGGATGTGAGTGTGAGGGAACACTTTGGATCCAGTGATCATAATGCCATTAGTTTCAACCTGATCGTGGATAAGGATAGATCTGGTGCTCGGGTTGAAGTTCTGAACTGGAAAAAGGCCAAATTTGATGAAATGAGAAGGGATCTGGGAAGTGTGGATTGGCACAGGCTGTTCTCTGGTAAGGATGTAAATGGAAAGGGGGAGGCCTTCAAAGGAGAAATTTTGAGAGTGCAGAGTTTGTATGTTCCTGTCAGGATTAAAGGCAAAGTAAATAGGAATAAGGAACCTTGGTTGTCGAGGGAGATTGTAACACTGATTAAGAGGAAGAGAGAGTTGTATGAAATGTACAGGCAGCAAGGAACAGATCAGATGCTCGAGGAGTATAAAAAGTGCAAGAAGCTACTTAAGAGGGAAATCAGGAGGGCTAAAAGAAGACATGAGGTTGCTTTGGCAGACAGAGTGAAGGAAAATCCAAAGAGCTTCTATAGGTATGTTAGGAGCAAAAGGATAGTGAGGGATAAAATTGGTCCTCTTGAAGACCAGAGTGGTCGACTGTGTATGGAACCAGAAGAGATGGGGGAGATACTAAATGGTTTCTTTGCATCCGTATTTACTGAGGAAACGGGCATGGAGTCTACGGAAATAGGGCAAACTGGTAGGGAGGTCATGGAACCTTTACAGATTAAAGGTGAGGAGGTGCTCGCTGCCTTGAGGCAAATCAGAGTGGATAAATCCCCAGGACCGGACAGGGTATTCCCACGGACCTTGAGGGAAGCTAGTGTTGAACTTGCAGGGGCCCTGGCAGACATATTTAAAATGTCAGTATTCACGGGGGAGGTGCCGGATGATTGGAGGGTGGCTCATGTCGTTCCGTTGTTTAAAAAAGGTTCCAAAAGAAATCCGGGAAATTATCGGCCAGTAAGTTTGACGTCGGTGGTGGGCAAGTTATTGGAACGTGTGATAAGGGATAGGATCTACAAATATTTGGATAGACAGGGACTTATTAGGGAGAGTCAACATGACTTTGTGCGTGGTAGGTCATGTTTGACCAATCTATTAGAGTTTTTCGAGGAGGTTACCAGGAAAGTGGATAAAGGGAAGGCGGTGGATGTTGTCTACCTGGATTGCAGCAAGGCCTTTGACAAGGTCCCTCATGGGAGGTTAGTTAGGAAGGTTCAGTCGCTAGGTATACATGGGGACGAAGTAAATTGGCGAAGATACTGGCTCAATGGAATAACCACAGTAAGAAGTTTAACAACACCAGGTTAAAGTCCAACAGGTTTATTTGGTAGCAAAAGCCACACAAGCTTTCGGAGCTGCAAGCCCCTTCTTCAGGTGAGTGGGAATTCTGTTCACAAACAGAGCATATAAAGACACAAACTCAATTTACACGAATAATGGTTGGAATGCGAATACTTACAACTAATCAAGTCTTTAAGAAACAAAACAATGTGAGTGGAGAGAGCATCAAGACAGGCTAAAAAGATGTGTATTGTCTCCAGACAAGACAGCCAGTGAAACTCTGTGGGGGTTACAAATAGTGTGCCATGAACCCAATATCCCGGTTGAGGCCGTCCTCGTGTGTGCGGAACTTGGCTATCAGTTTCTGCTCAGCGACTCTGCGCCGTCGTGTGTCGCGAAGGCCGCCCTGGAGAACGCTGACCCGAATATCAGAGGCTGAATGCCCGTGACCGCTGAAGTGCTCCCCAACAGGAAGAGGACAGTCTTGCCTGGTGATTGTCGAGCGGTGTTCATTCATCCGTTGTCGCAGCATCTGCATAGTTTCCCCAATGTACCATGCCTCGGGACATCCTTTCTTGCAGCGTATCAGGTAGACAACGTTGGCCGAGTTGCAAGAGTATGTACCGTGTACCTGGTGGATGGTGTTCTCACGTGAGATGATGGCATCTGTGTCGATGATCCGGCACGTCTTGCAGAGGTTGCTGTGGCAGGGTTGTGTGGTGTCATGGTCACTGTTCTCCTGAAGGCTGGGTAGTTTGCTGCGGACAATGGTCTGTTTGTGGTTGTGCGATTGTTTGAAGGCAAGAAGTGGGGGTGTGGGGATGGCCTTGGCGAGATGTTCGTCTTCATCAATGACATGGTGAAGGCTCCGGAGGAGATGCCATAGCTTCTCCGCTCCGGGGAAGTACTGGACAACGAAGGGTACTCTGTCCACTGTGTCCCGTGTTTGTCTTCTGAGGAGGTCGGTGCGGTTTTTCGCTGTGGCGCGATGGAACTGTTGATCAATGAGTCGAGCGCCATATCCTGTTCTTATGAGGGTACCTTTCAGCGTCTGGAGGTGTCTGTTGCGATCCTCCTCATCCGAGCAGATCCTGTGTATTCGGAGGGCTTGTCCGTCGGGGATGGCTTCTTTAACGTGTTTAGTGTGGAAGCTGGAGAGGTGGAGCATCGTGAGGTTATCCGTGGGCTTGCGGTACAGTGAGGTGCTGAGGTCCTTCATGGAGATGCGTGTGTCCAAGAATGCAACCGATTCCGGAGAGTAGTCCATGGTGAGTCTGATGGTGGGATGGAACTTGTTGATGTCATAGAACATAGAACATAGAACATTACAGCGCAGAACAGGCCCTTCGGCCGACGATGTTGCACCGACCAGTTAAAAAAAAAAACAAACTGTGACCCTCCAACCTAAACCAATTTCTTTTCGTCCATGAACCTATCTACGGATCTCTTAAACGCCCCCAAACTAGGCGCATTTACAACTGATGCTGGCAGGGCATTCCAATCCCTCACCACCCTCTGGGTAAAGAACCTACCCCTGACATCGGTTCTATAACTACCCCCCCTCAATTTAAAGCCATGCCCCCTCGTGCTGGATTTCTCCATCAGAGGAAAAAGGCTATCACTATCCACCCTATCTAAACCTCTAATCATCTTATATGTTTCAATAAGATCCCCTCTTAGCCGCCGCCTTTCCAGCGAAAACAATCCCAAATCCCTCAGCCTCTCCTCATAGGATCTCCCCTCCATACCAGGCAACATCCTGGTAAACCTCCTCTGCACCCTCTCCAAAGCCTCCACATCCTTCCTGTAATGTGGGGACCAGAACTGCACACAGTACTCCAAGTGCGGCCGTACCAGAGTTGTGTACAGTTGCAACATAACGCTACGACTCCTAAATTCAATCCCCCTACCAATAAACGCCAAGACACCATATGCCTTCTTAACAACCTTATCTACTTGATTCCCAACTTTCAGGGTTCTATGCACACATACACCTAGATCCCTCTGCTCCTCCACACTATTCAAAGTCCTCCCGTTAGCCCTATACTCAACACATCTGTTATTCCTACCAAAGTGAATTACCTCACACTTCTCCGCATTAAACTCCATCCGCCACCTCTCGGCCCAACTTTGCAACCTGTCTAAGTCTTCCTGCAAACTACGACACCCTTCCTCACTGTCTACCACACCACCGACTTTGGTGTCATCAGCAAATTTGCTAATCCACCCAACTATACCCTCATCCAGATCATTAATAAATATTACAAACAGCAGTGGCCCCAAAACAGATCCCTGAGGTACACCACTTGTAACCGCACTCCATGATGAATATTTACTATCAACCACCACCCTCTGTTTCCTATCCGCTAGCCAATTCCTGATCCAATTTCCTAGATCACCCCCAATCCCATACATCTGCATTTTCTGCAGAAGCCTACCATGGTGAACCTTATCAAACGCCTTACTAAAATCCATATATACCACGTCCACTGCCTTGCCCCCATCCACCTCCTTGGTCACTTTCTCAAAAAACTCAATAAGGTTAGTAAGGCACGACCTACCTGCCACAAAACCATGCTGACTATCACCTATCAATTCATTACTCTCCAAATAACTATAAATCCTATCCCTTATAATTTTTTCCAACATCTTGCCGACAACAGAAGTGAGACTCACCGGTCTATAATTCCCGGGGAAGTCTCTGTTCCCCTTCTTAAACAATGAGACAACATTCGCTAACCTCCAATCTTCTGGTACTATACCAGAGGCCAACGACGACCTGAAGATCAGAGCCAGAGGCTCTGCAATCACTTCTCTTGCCTCCCAGAGAATCCTTGGATAAATCCCATCCGGACCAGGGGATTTATCTATTTTCAGACCCTCCAGAATATCCTGCACATCCTCCTTATCAACTGTAATACTGTCTATTCTACTCCCTTGCAACCCAGTGTCCTCCTCAGCTATATTCATGTCCCCTTGCGTGAACACCGAAGAGAAATATTGGTTCAATGCTTCACCAATCTCCTCCGGTTCCACACATAACTTCCCTCTGCCATCTATAACTGGCCCTAAACTTGCCCTAACCAACCTTCTGTTCTTGACATACCTATAGAACGCCTTAGGATTCTCTTTAACCCTATCCGCCAAAGTCTTCTCATGTCCCCTTTTAGCCCTTCTAAGCTCGCTCTTCAACTCCCTCTTAGCCAATCTAAAGCTTTCTAGTGCACTACCCGAGTGCTCACGTCTCATCCGAACATAAGCCTCCTTTTTCTTTTTAACCAACAAAGAAACTTTTTTGGTGCACCACGGTTCCCTAGCCCTACCAATTCCTCCTTGCCTGACAGGGACATACCTATCACAGACTCGCAGTAGCTGCTCCTTGAAAAAACTCCACATGTCGGACGTTCCCAGTCCCTGTAATCTCCTAGTCCAACCTATGTTTCCTAATTCTCTCCTAATAGCCTCATAATTACCCTTCCCCCAGCTAAAACCACTGGCCCGAGGTTCATGCCTATCCCTTTCCATCACTAAGGTGAACGTAACCGAATTGTGGTCACTATCACCAAAATGCACACCAACTTCCAAGTCTAGCACCTGGTCTGGCTCATTTCCCAGCACCAGATCCAATATAGCCTCACCTCTAGTTGGCCTGTCTACATACTGAGTCAAAAAACCTTCCTGCACGCTTTGAACAAAAACTGACCCCTCTAACGAGCTAGAGCTATAACAATTCCAGTCAATATTAGTCAAGTTAAAATCCCCCATAACAATTGCCCTATTACTTTCACTCCTAAGCAGGATTGACTCCGCAATCCTTTCCTCAACCTCTCTAGAACTTTTAGGAGGTCTATAAAAGACTCCCAACAGGGTGACCTCTCCTCTCCTATTTCTAATCTCCGCCCATACTACCTCAACAGATAAGTCCTCATCAAACCTCCTCTCTGACACTGTGATACAATCTCTGACCAATAATGCTACCCCTCCCCCTCTTCTACCTCCTTCCCTACTTCGACAAAAACATTTGAACCCCGGGACCTGCAGCATCCATTCCTGCCCCTGCTCTATCCATGTCTCTGAAATAGCCACAACATCGAAGTCCCAGGTACTGATCCACGCTGCAAGTTCACCCACTTTATTGCGAATACTCCTGGCATTGAAGTATACACACTTCAAACCCTGCTCCACCCCACCTCTGCAATGCCGTGCATTGCAGTCCCCATCCATGCATCCCTCACTTTCAGCCCCACTACTCAGGATCCCTCCCCCCCCCCCCGAATCAGTTTAAACCTCCCTGCATGGCCTTAGCAAATTTACCCCCCAGGATATTGGTCCCCTTCTGATTAAGGTGTAGACCATCCTTCTCATAGAGGTCACACCTTCCCCAGTAGGAGCCCCAATTGCTTAAGTACCTGAACCCCTCCCTCCTGCACCATCCCCTCAGCCATGAATTCAAACCTTCCCTCTCCCTATTCCTCTCTAAACTATCCCGTGGTACAGGCAAGAGTCCAGAGATAACCACTCTGTCAGTCTTGGCCTTTAGTTTCCACCCCAACTCCATAAATCCCTGCCTAATATCCCCTTCCCCTATCCTCCCTATGTCGTGTGTCCCCATAGAGTTGTTTCAGTGATTGTTCACCATGAGTCCAAAGGAAGAAAATATCATCGCTGTATCTAGTGTTTAGCATCGGTTGAAGATCCCGTGCGGTGAAGAAGCCTTGTTCGAACCTGTGCATGAAGATGTTGGCATATTGAGGTGCGAATTTGGTCCCCATGGCTGTTCCGTGTGTCTGGATGAAGAACTGGTTGTTGAAGGTGAAGATATTGTGGTCCAGGATGAAGAGGATGAGATGTAAAATTGCATCTGGAAACTGGCAGTTGTTGGCGCTGAGCACTGAGGCCGTTGCAGCAATGCCATCGTCATGGGGGATGCTGGTGTAGAGTGCCGAGACATCCATTGTGACGAGGAGTGCTCCTGGTTCAACTGCTCCATGTGTGCCGAGTTTCTGTAGGAAGTCCTTCGTGTCACGACAAAAGCTGGGGGTTCTTTGTACAATGGGTTTCAGGATGCCCTCGACATAGCCGGAGAGGTTCTCGCACAGGTTCCCATTGCCCGATACGATGGGACGGCCGGGTGTGTTTGCCTTGTGTATCTTCGGGAGGCAGTAGAGATCTCCAACACGGGGAGTACGTGGGATTGCTGTTTGTCATTTTCATAAATGACCTGGATGAGGAAGTGGAGGGATGGGTTGGTAAGTTTGCTGACGACACCAAGGTAGGTGGTGTTGTGGATAGTTTGGAGGGATGTCAGAAGTTGCAGCGAGACATAGATAGAATGCAAAACTGGGCGGAGAAGTGGCAGATGGACTTCAACCCGGATAAGTGTGTGGTGATCCATTTTGGCAGATCCAATGGGATGAAGCAGCAGTATAATATGAAGGGTACCATTCTTAGCAGTGTAGAGGATCAGAAGGACCTTGGGGTCCGGGTCCATAGGACTCTTAAATCGGCCTCGCAGGTGGAGGATGCGGTCAAGAAGGCGTACGGCGTACTGGCCTTCATTAATCGAGGGATTGAGTTTAGGAGTCGGGAGATAATGCTGCAGCTTTATAGGACCCTGGTTAGACCCCACTTGGAGTACTGCGCGCAGTTCTGGTCACCTCATTACAGGAAAGATGTTGAAGCCATTGAAAGGGTGCAGAGGAGATTTACAAGGATGTTGCCTGGATTGGGGGGCATGCCTTATGAGGATAGGTTGAGGGAGCTTGGTCTCTTCTCCCTGGAGAGACGAAGGATGAGTGGTGACCTGATAGAGGTTTACAAGATGTTGAGAGGTCTGGATAGGGTAGACTCTCAGAGGCTATTTCCAAGGGCTGAAATGGTTGCTACGACAGGACACAGGTTTAAGGTGCTGGGGGGTAGGTACAGAGGAGATGTCAGGGGTAAGTTTCTCACTCAGAGGGTGGTGGGTGAGTGGAATCGGCTGACGTCGGTGGTGGTGGAGGCAAACTCGTTGGGGTCTTTTAAGAGACTTCTGGATGAGTACATGGCATTTAATGGGATTGAGGGCTATAGATAGGCCTAGAGGTGAGGATGTGATCGGCGCAACTTGTGGGCCGAAGGGCCTGTTTGTGCTGTGGCTTTCTATGTTCTATGTTCTATGAGAGCACGGAGGGTGTTCTGAAGGTCCGGATCAAAGGTCTTGATCACAGTGTTGAGTTGACGGGTGTGTTCTTTGGTCGGATCTGTCAGTAACTGTCTGTAGTGTTCCTCGTTGTTTAGTTGTCGGTACACTTCTTTGCAGTAATCCGTTCTGTTCAGTATGACGATGGCTCCTCCTTTGTCTGCTGGTTTGATGACAATGTTGTGGTTGGTCTTGAGAGCGTGGATGGCGTTACGTTGTGCTTGGGTGATGTTCGGGGCTGTCTTGTGAGTGCGGCTGATGAATTTGGTGTTGACGCACATCCTGACGGCTTGGGCATACATGTCAAGTCGAGGGCAGCGGCCTTCCGGAGGAGTCCAATTCGACTCTTTCCTCTTCGGATGCACTGCGGATCTCTCTGTCGGCTGTTCCGGTTCATTGGCTGTCCCATTGTGTTCGTTGTTGGCCTCTTGGGGTTTGTGGAAGAACTCCCTCAGCCTCATTCGCCTGATGAATTCCTCTATGTCTGCTGCGAGAATGATGGGGTCTATTTTGGTGGTGGGGCAAAAATTAAGCCCTCGGCTGAGAACTTCGATTTCATCTGGTTGAAGTGTGTGGTCCGATAAGTTGACAATGGACTTCCCTGCAGTGGTGCTGTTTTCTACTGTGGTACCGGGGGAGGCTTGGTTGCTGCTGGTGGTGATGCCGAGTTTCTCAAGTTTTCTGTTCTTGGTGTGCATGTAGATGGTGTAGTTCCTTTGTCTCGTCTGCTTGGCAGAGTTTCGCAGCTGGTCTGCATCCTGAGTGCAAGTTGAGAATATGGACTCTATCTTGGTTTCCAGTCTACGGCGTTTGCTGTAGAGTTGGTGTATGAGGTGGTTGAGGAGGGTGAGAGAGGTGCGACAGCAAAGTCTCTCAGTGTCGTCTGTGTTATAGGTTGACCTGAGTGGGTTCGTGATCCGTAGTCCTTTCGGTATTTTGTCTGTTTTCTTGCATCTTTGTAGAAACTTGATGTCTGTGTCGATATGCGCGATCTTCTTGGAGATCCTCTCCACTTGGAGCTGGCAGTTTGCGGTGTCTATGGTAGTCATGATGTGGAGATGCCGGCGTTGGACTGGGATAAACACAGTAAACCTTCTAACTGTGTTTACCCCAGTCCAACGCCGGCATCTCCACATCAATGGAATAAGCCAGAGAGTGGTTGTGGAGGATTGCTTCTCTGAGTGGAGGCCTGTGACTAGTGATGTGCCGAAGGGATCGGTGTTGGGTCCATTGTTGTTTGTCATCTATATCAATGATCTGGATGATAATGTGGTCAATTGGATCAGCAGGTTTGCTGATGATACAAAGATTGGAGGTGTAGTGGACAGTGAGGAAGGTTTTCAAAGCTTGCAGAGGGATTTGGACCAACTAGAAAAATGGGCTGAAAAATGGCAAATGGAATTTAACGCAGACAAGTGTGAGATATTGCACTTTGGAAGGACAAACGAAAGACGAACGTACAGGGTAAATGGTAGGGCTCTGAAGAGTGCAGTTGAACAGAGGGATCTGGGAATACAGGTACAGAATTCCCTAAAAGTGACGTCACAGGTGGATCGGGTCGTAAAGAGTGCCTTTGGTACATTGGCCTTTATAAATCGGAGTATCGAGTATAAAAGTTGGAGTGGTATGGTAAGGTTATATAAGGCATTGGTGAGGCCGAATTTGGAGTATTGTGCACAGTTTTGGTCACCTAGTTACAGGAAGGATGTAAATAAGATTGCAAGAGTGCAGAGAAGGTTCACAAGGATGTTGCCGGGACTTGAGAAGCTGAGTTACAGAGAGAGATTGAATAGGTTGGGACTTTATTCCCTGGAGTGTAGAAGATTGAGGGGAGATTTGATAGAGGTGTACAAGATTTTGCTGGGTATAGATAGAGTGAATGCAAGCAGGCTTTTTCCGCTGAGGCTAGGGGAGAAAAAAACCAGAGGGCATGGGTTAAGGGTGAAAGGAGAAAAGTTTAAAGGGAATATTAGGGGGGGCTTCTTCACGCAGAGAGTGGTGGGAGTGTGGAATGAGCTGCCGGATAAAGTGGTAAATGCGGGGTCACTTTTAACATTTAAGAAAAACTTGGCGGGTTCATGGATGAGAGGGGTGTGGAGGGATATGGTCCAAGTGCAGGTCAGTGGGACTAGGCATAAAATGGTTCGGCACAGACAAGAAGGGCCAAAAGACCTGTTTCTGAGCTGTAATTTTCTATGGTTCTATGCAGTCCGTTTTTCTCTGATTGTGGTCCAGTATTGGAAAATCCCGGTACATTGTTCCCACATTCCAATCCAGTATTGGAATATTGCCCTCTCTTGTTCTCATATTCTGATCCATTATTGGAACTTTGCAGACTATTGATCTCAGATTCTGATCCAGTATTCGAACATTACAGTGTACTGTTCTCAGATTTTGTTCCAGTGTTGGAACATTTCAGTCTATTGTTCTCAGATTCTGATCCATTATTGGAACATTGCAGTTGATTGTTCTCAGAATCTGATCCGTTATTAGAACATCCCGGTCAATTTTTCCGACATTGCCGTCCATTATTGGAACATGATGGACTATTGTTCTCGGATTCTGATCCATTATTGGAAAATTGCAGTCTATTTTTCTCATAATCTGATTCATTATTGGAGCATCCCGGTCCATTGTTCCCACATTGTCATCCATTATTGGAACACTACAGGATGTTGTTCTCAGATTCTCATCCATTATTGGATAATCCCTTTCCATTGTTCCCAGACTTTGGACCAGTATTGGAACATTACAGTCTAATATTCTCCGATTCTGGCCCAGTATTGGAACATTGCAGTCTATTGTTGTCAGATTCTGACCCAGTATTGGAACATTCCGGTCCATTGTTCTCAGATTCTGATCCAGTATTGGAACATTACAGTCTATTGTTCAGATTCTGATCAACGATTAGAACATTGCAGTCTCTTGTTCTCAGATTCTGCTCCAAAATTGGAATATGAAGAATATGGAATATGGAGAATATGGAATATGGAGAACTGGCCCAGTAGTGCAAAAGGGTAAGGAAAGGAGGGTAGTGCTAATTGGGGACTCTACGGTGAGGGGGTCAGATAGGCGTTTTTGCGGACACAGACGGGACTCTCGGATGGTGGTTTGCCTCCCTGGTGCAGGGGTCCGGGATGTCTCTGGTCGAGTCCCAGAAATCCTGAAGGGGGAGGGAGAGGAGCCGAAGGTCGTGATGCATATAGGTACTGCTGACATAGGTAGGGAGAGGGAAGGGGTCATGAAAAGAGAATATAGGGAGTTAGGTAGACAGCTGAGAAAGAGGAATGCAAAGGTAGTAATCTCGGGATTGC
Source organism: Mustelus asterias (assembly GCF_964213995.1). Taxonomy (NCBI): domain Eukaryota; kingdom Metazoa; phylum Chordata; class Chondrichthyes; order Carcharhiniformes; family Triakidae; genus Mustelus; species Mustelus asterias. Next base: position 171,763 of record NW_027590377.1, on the reverse strand, counting down.
TGCCTGTGCCGCGAGAGAGTGAGAACAGGAATCGGTGGAGAATGAATGCGTGGCTGAGGGATTGGAGCAAGGGACAAGGATTTGGGTACTTGGATCATTGGGACCTCTTTAGGGGCAGGTGTGACCTGTTTAAAAAAGACGGGTGGCACTTGAATCCCAGGGGGACCAATATCCTGGCGGGAAGGTTGGCTAAGGCTACTGGAGAGACTTTAAACTAGAAAGGTTGGGGGGAGGGAATCGAAATGAGGGGACTGAGAGCGAGGAGGTTAGCTCGCAAATAGATAAGGAATGTAGACAGGGTAAGAGGGAGGTTAGACGAGTGATGGAGAAGGGAAGTGCTCAGGATGAAGGTCTGAGATGTGTCTATTTTAATGCCAGGAGTGTAGTGAATAAAGTGGATGAGCTTATAGCGTGGATTGCTGCTTCGAATTGTGATGTGGTGGCCATTACGGAGACTTGGATGTCTCAGGGACAGGACTGGGTGCTTCAGGTGCCGGGTTTTAGATGTTTCAGGAAGGACAGGGAGGGAGTCAAGAGAGGGGGGGGGATTGGCACTGTTGATCAGGGATAGTGTCACGGCTGTAGAGAAGGTGGACGCCGTGGAGGGATTGACTACGGAGTCTCTGTGGGTGGAGGTTAGGAACAGGAAGGGGTCGGTAACTTTGCTGGGTGTTTTCTATAGGCCGCCCAATAGTAACAGAGATGTTGAGGAGCAGATGGGGAAACAGATCCTGGAGAGATGTAGGAATAACAGAGTTGTCGTGATGGGAGATTTTAATTTCCCAAACATAGATTGGAATATCCCTAGGGCTAGGGGTTTGGATGGAGAGGAGTTTGTTAGGTGTGTCCAGGAGAGTTTCCTGACACAGTATGTGGATAAGCCTACTAGAGGAGAGGCTGTACTTGATCTGGTGCTGGCTAATGAACCTGGACAGGTGGAGGATCTCTCGGTGGGTGAGCATCTTGGGGATAGCGATCATAATTCTATCTCCTTCACGATAGCATTGGAAAGAGATAGGATCAGGCAGGCTAGGAAAGTGTTTCTCTGGAGTAAAGGGAAATACAGTGTCATCAGGGAGGAAATTAGACGGGTAAATTGGAAGGAGGCATTCTTGGGGAAAAGTAGCGAAGGAAAGTGGAGGATTTTCAAGGAATGTTTGTCTGGAGCTCTGCATGACAACGTTCCGATGAGACAGGGGGTTGTTGGTAGGGTACGGGAACCGTGGTGCACGAAGGTTGTGATGAACCTGGTGAATAAGAAAAGAGAGGCGTACAGAAGGTTCAGAGAGCTAGGAGGTGTTAAGGATTTAGAGGAGTATACGGGATGTAGGAAGGAGCTTAAGAAGGAAATTAGGAGAGCGAGAAGGGGTCACGAGAAGACCTTGGCGGGTAAGATTAAGGAGAATCCCAAGGCTTTCTACAAATATGTCAAGAGTAAAAGGATGAGATGTGAAGGCATAGGACCCTTAAAAGGTGAAGGGGGAAAAGTTTGTGCGGAACCGTTAGAAATGGCGGAGGTGCTTAATGAATACTTTACCTCGGTATTCACGGTGGAAAGGGATCTGGGTGGTTGTACTGCTGGTTTGCGGTGGACAGAAAGGATCGAGCATGTGGACATAAAGAAAGAGGATGTGTTGGAACTATTGAATGGCATCAAGGTTGGTAAGTCGCCGGGACCGGATGGGATGTACCCCAGGTTACTGTGGGAGGCGAGGGAGGAGATTGCGGAGCCTTTAGCGATGATCTTTGCATCGTCGATGGAGACGGGAGAGGTTCCGGAGGATTGGAGGATTGCAGATGTGGTCCCTATATTCAAGAAAGGGAACAGGGACAGCCCGGGAAATTACCGACCGGTGAGTCTAACCTCAGTGGTTGCTAAGTTGATGGAGAGGATCCTGAGAGACAGGATTTATGATCATCTGGAGAAGTTTAGTATGATCAAAAGTAGTCAGCACGGCTTTGTCAAGGGCAGGTCGTGCCTTACGAGCCTGGTTGAGTTCTTTGAAAATGTGACCAAACACATTGACGAAGGAAGAGCAGTGGATGTGGTCTATATGGACTTCAGCAAGGCGTTCGATAAGGTCCCCCATGCAAGACTTCTTGAGAAAGTGAGAGGGCATGGGATTCAAGGGGCTGTTGCCTTGTGGATCCAGAACTGGCTTGCCTGCAGAAGGCAGAGAGTGGCTGTGGAGGGGTCTTTCTCTGCATGGAGGTCAGTGACCAGTGGAGTGCCCCAGGGATCTGTTCTGGGACCCTTGCTGTTTGTCATTTTCATAAATGACCTGGATGAGGAAGTGGAGGGATGGGTTGGTAAGTTTGCTAACGACACCAAGGTAGGTGGTGTTGTGGATAGTTTGGAGGGATGTCAGAAGTTGCAGCGAGACATCGATAGAATGCAAGACTGGGCGGAGAAGTGGCAGATGGACTTCAACCCGGATAAGTGTGTAGTGATCCATTTTGGCAGATCCAATAGGATGAAGCAGCAGTATAATATGAAGGGTACCATTCTTAGCAGTGTAGAGGATCAGAAGGACCTTGGGGTCCGGGTCCATAGGACTCTTAAATCGGCCTCGCAGGTGGAGGATGCGGTCAAGAAGGCGTACGGCGTACTAGCCTTCATTAATCGAGGGATTGAGTTTAGGAGTCGGGAGATAATGCTGCAGCTTTATAGGACCCTGGTTAGACCCCACTTGGAGTACTGCGCGCAGTTCTGGTCACCTCATTACAGGAAAGATGTTGAAGCCATTGAAAGGGTGCAGAGGAGATTTACAAGGATGTTGCCTGGATTGGGGGGCATGCCTTATGAGGATAGGTTGAGGGAGCTTGGTCTCTTCTCCCTGGAGAGACGAAGGATGAGAGGTGACCTGATAGAGGTTTACAAGATGTTGAGAGGTCTGGATAGGGTAGACTCTCAGAGGCTATTTCCAAGGGCTGAAATGGTTGCTACGAGAGGACACAGGTTTAAGGTGCTGGGGGGTAGGTACAGAGGAGATGTCAGGGGTAAGTTTTTCACTCAGAGGGTGGTGGGTGAGTGGAATCGGCTGACGTCGGTGGTGGTGGAGGCAAACTCGTTGGGGTCTTTTAAGGGACTTCTGGATGAGTACATGGGATTTAATGGGATTGAGGGCTATAGATAGGCCTAGAGGTAGGGATATGATCAGCGCAACTTGTGGGCCGAAGGGCCTGTTTGTGCTGTGGCTTTCTATGTTCTATGTTCTATCCACTGTAACGCTGTTCTTTTCTCAGATATGAGCACCATTATTTTGTTTAATCAGTTTTTTGCTATGGAACGTATTACTTTATTTTGGAAAGTGAAAGATGTTTTCTTATATTTTAAAGAAATTGTGGAAAGTTGTATTCGGTATCATGACTTATTTGTCGATCACAATCAATCCACAGTTTCAGCACAGCACAGACAATGAAGTTAACATTCTAGTTTGATTATTTACCCTGTATCTCCCAGAAATAGAATCTGATTCCTCTTGAACAGCGTGTTCTGGGGCCAAGTTTCAATTTACAGTATTATGTGCTCATTAATTCAAATTTTTCAATGCCTTATGGTCTCAAATTTATATTGTGTTGTATATTTTTGAATGATTGCTTCATGTTTAATTTCTGTCACACTTCAATAAAAATTCAGCCTTATTTCATGCCAAAAAAATCCTCTTTCAGATCACTCCATTCACGTTTTCAGGGAAAGTGAAATACTAAAATGTCAATGAGATACATTTAAAATGTCCACAACACGTATTCCACTGTAGGAAACGCTGCTGTCTACTTAAATCCAGACTATTGCTACGGACAATTCTGTGGCAATTTCCAATTAAAGGTGTTTTGTAAGTGTTTTGAGTGATATGTTGTTGCCATAAAAGCAAGGGGGAACACCATTGCCTTGTCTGAATTATCCACTTGAGCAGACGTTCAAGAAAACGCATTAATGTCTAAATAGAAAGGGAAAATCTCGGACAACATCCTCAGCACTGAACTGGGAGATCAGCTGAGACTCTATACTCAAGTCTCTACAATGAGACTTAAACAGAAGATAGACTGACACAAAGGTAAGAGTGCTTAACAGAAGGCAGGACGAGAGTTTACAATGTTTTGACTCTGATTAAATTAAAGCTTCTTTTTCTTATTACTCAGAGTTTGTCAAAATCAGATTGTAAGTCGAATCAAATACAATTAGCACGGCTGATTCCGTGTGATGGGCCCCTGCGCTAGTTTACCAGACAGGCCTCAAATTCGGATGATAACCGTTTCAGTTATACATAATCTGCTAGGATAAGAGCTCACTGTTGTTACATTAGAGTATACTCTGCTGTGTGAGAATGTAACTGCGGGGTGTGGGACACCCGCCTCCCCAGCACAGCTCAATGGCTGAAACTGACAATCTAATTATTTAAGCTGAATCTTGTGAGAAATACAGTTGAACGCTTTTGAACAGGCTGTTGTGGTGCCTGGGTTCAATTTACAGAAAAAAATGTTCGATCTCATTCAAATTTGTCTTTTTGCATGATCGCTTAATTTGGAAACTGAAGTATTTTAACTCATTTGTTTTAATAAAACAAATTTTGGAGTGTACCTTTCGTAGTTCTATCAAATTTTGAAAGGTAATCATCCGCGCCCGATCGAGAAAAAAAAAACACCATTAAATTTCATGCCATTTATTTCGTGGCGGAATTTCACCAGCTTAACTTCAATGAGATACATTTAAAATCCCTGTATCAACTATTGTACTGTAGGAAAAGTTGAAGTCAGTTTAAACTATATGTGCTGCTCCGTGCAACAGTTTGATAACGGCCACCTGAGACCACTTTTGCGATGATATTTGAGCGGCAGATATTAAACAGTCCAGCCGGGTTATTCCCCTGCCTTGTTCGAGTGCTCCTTATGAACGGACAATGGGACATTTGCGTTAAGGTCTTGTCCAGAAGCGGGGACCTCAGACAATGCAGCACACACTCCGATCTGAACTGAGATATCTCTCGAGAAATTGTGCTCAAGTCTGTAGAACGAGACTTTGAAAACAGACTGATACAATGATATTAAACTGAGAGTGCCAACAATGAGCCAACTTTCACCGTTTCCCTTTTACTGGCAGCTTTCAATAGTTACTTTCCATCGATACAAATATGTGTTATGCTCTCTGTTGAATTGTGTCAGTCTTAGATTTGACACCCAGTCCAACCCCATTGATTATGTGACTTTGAACTCTGCAGTTCTTTTCCAGGCACAACAGACTAAAATACTGATCCTCCCCACTTACTGTGAACCAAATGTTATAGAATTGGAGCGTCATTTTATTACGCAGAATGTAATGTGCTGTGGAGTAAGAGATAATGCACTTAGTGTGGGCTCTCGGCATATATTTTATTTCTATGAATTTTGACACACAGTGGTGGTGTCTGTTCAGAAATCTCTGTGACAGAAATTTGTGTGACGATCCAATTGTTACATACCTAACTGATATGTTCAGTACATATATTCATGATTGCATGTACTTTGAATTGCACATTTGTAAAAATGCTTTGATGAATATGCTGTATTTGCACAGTATTATAGGCTTCCTTCCGAGGGCGAGTCTGTTTGTTTGAGTTCCAATGCAGATTGCTCAGTTTCCTTGCTCACTATTGTCAGATCGTGTTTGGTGGCATTTATTACTCAACCAATAATTTAAAAATATACTGTTTAACTGACGGGATATCGCTGTCACAACATTTATGCTTTTCACGAATTGTACATCATGGAATATTAACTAACTGGATCAAAAAACTACGCTTCATGTGGGGAAGGGAATTCCATAGATTATTTTGCACGGGTTCAGAAACTTATTTTATTGAGAAATAGATGGGAAAAATACCCGCGTGAGTTCAGTCGGTAGCATGTGCTGGTTTGGTTGATGTTCTGCATTCAGGGAGTTAACTTTCCCTCCACACTCCACATTTTAACAACTTTGCTTCCTGCAAGATGTGTTCGGGTTTGCAGTTCCTGTCTATTATGCATCTGAAAGAGTCGTAGTGGCAGCAAAAATGGGCTGCAGTCCGTAAAATGTTAAAATCTAATATTCACATTTGCAAAATTAGAATGTTGCTTAATCAGTTCCAATGAATTATATAATGCAAAAGTATTGCCTATGACAAAATTAGGTAAATTATCTCTCTTGCTGCTGTTGAAATTTCGAATAGAATTTTCCAAGATTTGTTTTAAGCATGAGTTTTGCCATTAAAGTAAACAATTTCACTCTTCACCTCATGGCAGAAGGAAAGAAATCATTCATTTTTGTCAAATATGCCCATTTAAAATACTGATTCCACTCAGCAAGCGGCGGAGTGAATGGACACGGAATGTAGCATGTCCTTGGCAGTTTACTCCTGCGTTTGACTGAAATGCATGTTGCACCATGAATCGTTTTTACCAATCGACAGCTGATCAAAATCAATGAACATGAAAAGTGCGCATTTAATTCCGATGAATGATCATCTGTAGCGAATATGGAACAGTTTGTGTCGAGGAAAATTCACAAGTTAATACGTATGTAGTGTTATTTGACTTTCAGCTCTACCGTTTGAAATAGGCGATTTTATTTCCCATTTTCCTTGCCGTCAGCCTGGAGGGGGATTTATCCTCTTGCGATTTCCAGACAGATAGGAAGAGAGAGAGAGAGCTCAGTGTCAGAATATTGCGAGTTCTAAATCAGAATCCAGGGGGAAAACTGCAGCTGTGCCGACTCCTCCCAGACCAACCATTCTGTCAATGGGATTTCAAACTAGAATTTTCGTGTGGCGCAGGGAATTAAAGTTATTAATTTAAAATCACTTGCACTGAATTTAGAATATTCAGAAAAAGTATGCTGCAGATATGTATTCAGGGGAGGAAGGAAAAAATAGCTTTCTTGCTATTAAATATTAAGACTGACATAGCAGCGAGAACATTCAAAATAATACCACTGATTTCACGTACATGGATTGCATGAACAATTATGTCTGGTTATTGATGGCCTCCAACATTCTGAACTATATCATTCAATGGCATCTTTTATTTCATATATTTTTATGTTCAGTTCTTTCCGATAATTAATCGTCTTCACAGACTCTTTGTTAATGGCCCATATCACTTTGGCCATACGTTTTTTTCTGTATCACCTTACATAATGGCCAATATCTTTTCTGTATGTCTTATCAAAATTTCACAATCTCTGGAGATAAACTTGTTTGCTAGCCTAAAGTTGACGGAATAGGTTAGGAATGACATTATCATTGATTTCAATTATATCCGCAGCATGAATTAGATCTGTGCCTTACTCCTGCTCATATTTCTTATGTTCATTAGTCTCTGCTCACTTGTTAGGTATTTACATTATGTCGTGCAGTAAAACGGAATTCATGGTTACAGTTATAGTGATCAGAGTTTTCTGATTTTACAACCAGGAAAATATTTATTCAGTCAAGAGCTGATTATTTGAATACATAATTATTGAAAGTTATGTGATTCGTACAACTGGTCATATTTGTATAGTGTGTGTTCCTTTTGGCCAGTATTTTAACATTGTCTCAAATGTATGGTTAAAAGTAACGTTCTCAGGACATCCAGCAAAACAATATTTAACAGGGAGCTGCTCGAATCCGAATTGAAAAACATGAATGTAAAACAACACAGTAACCATGTGCTCTAATCAAAAGATCACAACAGAGCTAACTTCTGAATTGTCCGAATCTATCCTTCTCTTTTCAGAAATGTCCTGTTTTAATAAACATAATTTCCAACATTTTACATCAGCCTTAAATATTCTTCTTTTTCATTGTATTTTGTTGGCGATTATAATCAGTTCCAGCACCACTTTTACTGACACCTATTGATTTTAGTTGACAAATACTCTTAGTTCCAAATAACAGGAAGCATTGATGTTTCAGAGTCGCTGTAGGTTAATGAGAGCAGAGAATGCCAGTGAGCGAATTAGAACCATAGAAACCATACAGTGCAGAAAGAGGCCATTCGGCCATCGAGTCTGTACCGACCGCAATCCCACCCAGGCCCTATCCCCATATCCCGCCCGCTAATCCCTCTAACCTACGCAACTCAGGACACTAGGGCCATTTTTTTTAAGCATGGCCAATCAACCTCACCCGCACATCTTTGGACTGTGGGAGGAAACCCGGACCAAATCCACGCAGAGACGAGCACATGCAAACCCGGACCAAATCCACGCAGAGACGAGGAGAGTGTGCAAACTCCACACAGACTTTGATCCAAGCCGGGAATCGAACCCAGGTCCCTGGAGCTGTGAAACAGCAGTGCTAACCAGTGTGCTACCGTGTCGCCCGTGAGTCTTTGAGTATCAGCAGCCGCAATAAGGCCAACTGAAATTTGAATTGATTAGCAATCAAGCAGCAAATCAAGCTATGTATCTAAATGGTCATGGGCTGCAAGTATTAGCGAAGGAGAATATGAAAAGTCAAATATATTGAAGAATCCTCCCAGAACTGTTAACATTCTGAACATTATCCCGAATATAATTAAATGTTACTCGCTGTAGATTCTAATATCGTATTACAGCAAAAATATGTTCTTTTTCGGTCATTGACTACCATCAGGGATAATTGGTCAATGGTATTCAGAATTAAAAACTGTAATATCGTCTTTTAAATGTCATTATTCTCTGCAGGGATGGCAACACTATGGTGTTTCAGTCGACTCTTCCAAAATGAACAGCCCAAACGCAACCGCATTTGCACTGTTCAAACAAGAGACCCAACCACAGACACGACAAAGAGAGACTGTACCAAGTTATCAGTGTGTATCTGTGAAAACAATTCGCCTTCTTCTATCACATTACCAATGTTGGATTTCTGCAGGAATTGTATATATTGTTTCATGCGAATCTAATGAAATCACAGATGCCACTTCTGCAAAGTGAAGGGATTTTTTTTCCACAGCCATTTGGTGTATTTAAATGAAACCTTCACTCATTCCGAGCCTGGGCAAACTCCAACTCTCAGCATTTCATTACAGGCGGACCCGGAAACAGTCAACGTCGAGGTAATTGCCCTTTATTTACACATTATCTGATTATATCATTTCCAATCCAGATCATTACATCCAGAGACTGGCCGAGAATCTCAGTGCATTTCTGGTCAGTAAACAGCGCCCCTGCCCTTTAGCAATCACAAGAAGAGAGGCTCGTCCGGGACTTTCCGGAAGGTGTGTCATCCCAGTTGAGGGACTGCTGTTATGTTCATGCATAGTGACAATTGAGGTGGTTCCCTTCAGTGCAGAGGTTGTAGGGTTCTCTTCACTCACACGACTGTCTCTGACAAAAGGGCTATGCTTTCTATCTCAGCAACATTGACGTGCAGACAAGAAGGTCACACACCAGCCTTTCTTATTGACTGCCAGAGACAGGTGCATTTCAGCATTCACTCCGGGCCCAAGCATTCCTGGGACTCTGAGAACGGTTTTCTATCAATCAGTGCCAATCAAGGTGATTAAAAGCACTGTCACCCTGCTCGTCCCGTTCCCCGTCAGCTCTCCTTGGAATACAGAATAAATTCCGGGCCCACAGCGACCAAGATTCTTCTTGAGCAGCTGCCTTGGCGGAATCTTCTCTCTGACTCCTGGTACCTGCTCACTCACGTGGTTTCCATATATTTATCTTTCTATTGTTTCATGTTTCAAATTAATTTCGTCCTTTATTGCGAACCTAGGATAGTCCAACTGGCAGATTGATTCTTCATTATAATCGTGAATGTGTTGTCCCTGTGCTGGGAGACTGGGGGTTTAACTGGTTTTGAATCTTGCTATCATTTGTACTGGACAGAAAAACTACGACTGGTGAGCGGGATCAGTGAATGCGTTGGGAGATTGGAGATTCGCTACTTAGGGCAGTGGGGGACTGTGGAAGATTCTCCCTGGGACCTGGCAGATGCTGCTGTTGTGTGTCGGGAGCTCGGCTGTGGGACTGCACTCTCTGCTCCCCGTGGGGCTTACTTTGGCGAAGGATCCGGATACATTGTGACCTACAATGTTCAGTGCAGAGGGAACGAGAACGCCCTGCGGAAATGTCAGTCAGGTGGATGGTCGCGATATGACTTGTCACATTCCTATGATGCCTCTGTCATCTGCTCAGGTATTTACTTTTCTGCTTTCTCCATGTTTTATTTTCCCGACGACGAGGGAACTAACCTGGAACTGTCCGTCACCAGAAATGGAATGATAGTCATTGTCCAATTTGTCAGCGCATACTCATGTTGCATTCATATTAGAATGAACAAACCCCTCTGTAAGCAGTACGTAAATATTTGTCCTTTACCGCTCATCACGTCGTCCAGTGAAGTTTTCCCGAAAGCCACAGCCGCTGAGCTAGATTGCGGGGAATGTCACAATCACAGTTTAAATTTCCATTCGCGAAGCCAGCAGCCGCTCCCAGGCATTGATCAACCAAAAGTTCTTGGTTGCATTGGCCGTTTGTGGTGCGTCTGATCGCGTACATGAAGGTGAAGTCGGCCAAGGAAGTTTCTGAGCTCCAATGGATCAGCAGTTAGTATGGGTAGCTGAGAATGAAGAGACATAGTAAGATGCATATTTCATGATATATTGATTCGCATTTGAATATTTATGCCGTGCACTCAGAGATGGAAACACAGATTGGTCATAAGAAACACAGACACGTCCCTGGGACAGATTGAGAAAGAAAACACAATTCATTAGTGTCCCTGACCCACATTGCTCTCCCGGCCTCACTCACAGTTGATTCGTTGGCGATTTACAAAATGTATATTAAGTGGGATGTGACCACGTAAACGGAAATGACGTTTGCTGATCAACTGCTTGTGTATTTTGTGAATAATTTTCCAGTGGAATGCTTATGAACATTCGTAAGTCTCTCTTTAAGCACATAGCCACATTGAAGCTGACAATCCATACATCTTTTGCACACCTATCTTCCATTGTCCCAACCGAATGTCTTCAGTTACCTATCCGATTTCGCGCTGATTTGGCAGATTCCGAATGTCCCAAACAAATCCTTCTAATTTCTCTCCACTGCATATTCTCGGGGTGTGAACAGAATGACCATTTGTCCCACAGAATAGAGATGGCCAATTCCTATCTGAGTTTGATGGGATTCCCTTGTTTGCAATAACTTCCTAATATTAAATCTCATCAGGTTCCACAAACACAGCCAGGTGACAGGAATGTACAGTTGAAATGTTGAAATCGGACAGTTTATTAAGCATGTGTCGGAAAGATAAAAGGCCAAGTTTCTGTTAGCATAATTAGAAAATAATTAATATCAATAGGACAAATATTATTTGTGATATAATTCAATAAGCATTTTACTTCGTAAGAAATGGTTAGACTGCAGCATTTCAGTGACATTTTCATTGTTGAAAAGAAAGCAAGGCAACATACAGTGATATCTAAAAAAATAATTAATAGAATAGCAACTACGTTAAAACTGATATCTCCAGCACTTTCGCACACAGGGGGACGATAGAGTTCATGCGATTAAATGTGCCATGTGACGTTGATCAATAACGATATGGGATTAATGTTGACTTTTGCCGACATTTTCTCGAATTTTTCATCGAAAATAGTTTCAGAATTATGTGTATCCAAATATATTTCTCAGGAAGTACACTGCCCAGGCTGCTGAATGGAAGCCATCCCTGTGCTGGGAGGCTGGAGATTTATTGGAATGGAAACTGGGGAACAGTTTGCAAAGATGAGGCATGGTCATCACCTGAGGCGGAAGCTGTTTGCCAGCTGTTGGATTGTGGTTCTGTCACAGCGATGCCGCTTATCTCTCATTTTGGTCCAGGGTCAGGGCCTGTGATTGGTCGAGAAGGTTGTGGACACCAGCAAGATTTTGCAGTAATCTGTTCAGGTACAAACCCTGATAATTCGGGAAATTAATGTCTTATCCACAAATACTACGTGGTCTGCCTCAGAAGGCAGCGGACAAATGCGGAGCTTTCTTTTTTAAGACAGTTCGATAGATGATTATTGGACAAAGGGATCAAACGTTATTGAGTGAAGGTCGTAATGCATATATCTAAATACGAATAAGCCAGACATTGTCTTATAGAATAGCGGTGCAGTGTCGAGGAAGTGAATAACAGATCACTGCTCCTATTTGGTATTCCCGAACACTCTTATTAATAATGTCGCGATTTAATAACAGGGACGCGTTCCTGCGCGGTTTGCTGCAACATTGCAACAATTTCTGGACGAAAACAAATACAATATTACTTGAATGACTATAATAATCCATTACTGATTAGATTACTTTTGCAATAATAAATTTGTTGCAATATTTAATTGGGCGACAGGAAGGTTGACTTAATGCGCCTCTGGACTCACTGCTCAGGTTCCTCCTACATGCAAAAGCGAATGGCTGGATCACTGCCGGGCACAGCACAATTTATAATAACCGAGGAAGAGAAGCCATTGGCTTCGACAGCGCTGAGATTTTTGAAAAGAAAACCGAATACTGCTCTGCTATAATTGCAGAGTGATTCATATACATTCCCGAATAACGAGCTTCCTCTATATTTCGTCAATCACAGAATTCATACAGTGCAGAAGGAGGTCATTTGGCCCATCGATTCTGCACCGACCCTCCAAAGCAACATCTCACTCAGGGTTCTCGAGTTCTTATCGCACTCCTGTCCATCCCTAACTGCCCTAGAAAAAGTGGTGTCATGCTGTCTTCTTCAGCAACTGCAGTCCATTTAATGTGGCTGAGGCATTTGCCCTTTCCACTATCTTTCAATTTACGAATACTGAATTCTTGAAACGTGGGTGCGGGTATGGATGAGAGGGGAATAAAAAGTGAGGGCAGAGGTATTGACCTGGCGTGGCTAAACTCAATTTCTGTTCAGAAGACAGTTTAGAGGCCTGATTTGCGCTCATGACTCAGATGGTATCTAAGTCTGTTTTATATTATTGTAAGAAGTTTAACAACACCAGGTTAAAGTCCAACAGGTTTATTTGGTAGCAAAAGCCACACAAGCTTTCGAAGCTCTAAGCCGCTTCTTCAGGTGAGTGGGAATTTTGTTCACAAACAGAGCTTATAAAGACACAGACTCAATTTACATGAATAATGGTTGGAATGCGAATACCCACAACTAATCAAGTCTTTAAGAAACAAGACAGCCAGTGAAACTCTGCAGGTCCACGCAACTGTGGGAGTTACAAATAGTGTGACATGAACCCAATATCGCGGTTGAGGCCGTCCTCGTGTATGCGGAACTTGGCTATCAGTTTCTGCTCAGCGACTCTGCGCTGTCGTGTGTCGCGAAGGCCACCTTGGAGAACGCTTACCCGAATATCAGAGGCCGAATGCCCGTGACCGCTGAAGTGCTCCCCAACAGGAAGAGAACAGTCTTGCCTGGTGATTGTCGAGCGGTGTTCATTCACCCGTTGTCGCAGCGTCTTCGCGACACACGACAGCGCAGAGTCGCTGAGCAGAAACTGATAGCCAAGTTCCGCACACACGAGGACGGCCTCAACCGGGATATTGGATTCATGTCACACTATTTGTAACTCCCACAGTTGCGTGGACCTGCAGAGTTTCACTGGCTGTCTTGTCTGGAGACAATACACATCTTTTTAGCCTGTCTTGATGCTCTCTCCACTCCCATTGTTTTGTTTCTTAAAGACTTGATTAGTTGTAAGTATTCGCATTCCAACCATTATTCATGTACAAACAAAGAACAAACAAAGAACAATACAGCACAGGAACAGGCCCTTCGGCCCTCCAAGCCCGCGCCGCTCCCCGGTCCAGGATTGAATCCTGAATCCAGGATCCCCGCCCAATTTTCCAGCCTATCTACATCCTAATATCCTATCCACCGAGCTGTCCCTCACAGCTACGATGCTTTGTTCATCACAACCTATTAACTCACCCCCACCCCCCCCCCATTCCAGACCATGTGATCTCCAGGGAGAGGCGAAAACCCAGAGTGAAAAACCCCAGGGCCAATATGGGGAAAAAAAATCTGGGAAATTCCTCTCCGACCCCCTGAGGCGATCGAAACGAGTCCAGGAGATCACAATGGCCCTGATCAGAAAATGCTTCCCAACCCTATTCATTTCCACTTCCACGAACACCATATGAATTCCCTGCCCCCGAGACAGGTTCCCAACTATCCGCAGTCTCGCTCTGTACTGGCACCAGCAAGATGATCATAGAATGAAGCCTTAAAACGAGAAACAAGGAACAATTAGCCCGCGCCGCTCCCTGGTCCAAACTAGACCACTCTTTTGTATCCCTCCATTCCCACTCCGTTCATATAGCTGTCTAGATAAGTCTTAAACGTTCCCAGTGTGTCCGCCTCCACCACCTTGCCCGGCAACACATTCCAGGCCCCCACGACCCTCTGTGTGAAATATGTCCTTCTGATATCTGTGTTAAACCTCCCCCCCTTCACCTTGAACCTATGACCCCTCGTGAACGTCACCACCGACCCGGGGAAAAGCTTCCCACCGTTCACCCTATCCATGCCTTTCATAATTTTATACACCTCTATTAAGTCTCCCCTCATCCTCCGTCTTTCCAAGGAGAACAACCCCAGTTTCCCCAATCTCTCCTCATAACCAAGCCCCACCATACCAGGCAACATCCTGGTAAACCTCCTCTGTACTCGCTCCAAAGCCTCCACGTCCTTCTGGTAGTGTGGCGACCAGAACTGGACGCAGTATTCCAAATGCGGCCGAACCAACGTTCTATACATCTGCAACATCAGACCCCAACTTTTATACTCTATGCCCCGTCCTATAAAGGCAAGCATGCCATATGCCTTCTTCACCACCTTCTCCACCTGTGACGTCACCTTCAAAGATCTGTGGACTTGCACACCCAGGTCCCTCTGCGTCTCTACACCCTTTATGGTTCTTCCATTTATCGTGTAGCTCCTCCCTACATTATTCCCACCAATATGCATCACTTCGCATTTATCAGGATTGAACTCCATCTGCCATTTCCTTCCCCAAATTTCCAGCCTATCTATATCCTTCTGTAGCCTCTGACTATGTTCCTCACTGTCTGCAAGTCCTACCAGTTTTGTGTCGTCCGCAAACTTACTGGTCACCCCAGTTACTCCTTCTTCCAGATCATTTATATAAATCACAAACAGCAGAGGTCCCAATACAGAGCCCTGCGGTACACCAGTAGTCACAGGCCTCCAGCCGGAAAAAGACCCTTCCACTACCACCCTCTGTCTTCTATGACCAAGCCAGTTCTCCACCCATCTAGCCACCTCCCCCTTTATCCCATGGGATCCAACCTTTTTCACTAGCCTACCATGAGGGACTTTGTCAAACGCTTTACTAAAGTACAATGTAAATTGAGTCTGTGTCTTTATAAGCTCTGTTTGTGAACAGAATTCCCACTCACCTGAAGAAGGGGCTTCGAGCTTCGAAAGCTTGTGTGGCTTTTGCTACCAAATAAACCTGTTGGACTTTAACCTGGTGTTGTTAAACTTCTTACTGTGTTTACCCCAGTCCAACGCCGGCATCTCCACATTATATTATTGTGCCAAACTGTTCTCCCATTACAGTCCAGCTGACTAGACATGAATGTCGTACTGAACGGAAATGTTATACGTACCTGGCCACTGCATTTCTTGTTCTGACTACACTAACACGTAGAGTTTCACGGACTTACTCTGTCCCTAATTTCCTTTTGTTTCATCAATAGTTGCAACTTAATGTCAGCTGCAGAAATAACACTTCAGCGTCATTTTGGATTCAAGTGTTCGATTGAAATATAATCACGTGTAGACAATGTTGCAGGCTGGGATGACTGTAGGGACTATGGTTATTCCAGATACTCAAGTTTCTCTCGTTCAACACAGGGTAAAAATGAAAGTGAAATGTGACGCCTAATGTTGCTGTCTGGGTTCTGAATGAAAACATTAAAGAAATGAAAAGGGAGCAAAAAATACATTGGTTTCGATCTGAAAGAGATTATTTGTCTTGGATTTCTCATTTTTTCTCTTCATAGATGCTTGCAGAGCTTTCAGTGGGGATAGTGTTTATTTTTTACATCACACTGATCGCATTGGATTCGTCAGAATAAAAATATAGTACCGACAAGCGTACAGTGATATTTCAAACAGAAGCGTTGGCCGGGTGTGATGGTGGAGGAACATTAGGCATTGGGAGGTGGTCTCGGTGCTGAACAATTGCGATTGGACGGAAATCCAATCAAACTAAGAACGAAATCTGACAAATTCATGTTGATGAGCTATGTGATAAGTGGTCATTGATAAGTAAATTGCACTCTCGTGAATTGATATTACTCAGGTCGCCGAAATGCTGCACGAGCAGATGGAGAGTCCCGATGCTCGGGTAGATTGGAAATCCAGCACGCTGAACACTGGGAAACAGTGTGTGATCTTCACTGGGATTGCAATGCCGCAGATGTGGTCTGTGCTCAGCTGCAATGTGGAGTCGCTGTGAATCTACCAAGACGCGTCCAGTTTCGACAGGGCACTGGTCTCATACGGAGGAATCGCTTGGAATGTAAAGGGAATGAGACAAGTCTGTTCCATTGTCCTCTTTCTCCAGTAACTCAACACGAGTGCACACACAGAAACGATGTCAATGTGATTTGCTCCAGTGAGTACAAACAAAAAAACCCAAACAATCCCTGTAATGAATAAAACCAAAGGAAATGACATTATTGCCATTCCCACGAACAAAAGCATATCCAAACCAGTCTAACAGTTCAAATCGTTTTGACACTGGCCTCATCAAACGTTACCAATAATCCGCAATCACTTTTTAAATGAGGAAGTTATCAAAATGACGTTTGTTGCTGGGTAATTTGATACATATTTTTATTTACTTCGAAGTTGGGTCTCCTTTCTGCATATTTGATGTACCATTCATTGTCAAATGAGTAGTACTGTGCCCTATCACTAACCGTGCAAAACCTCAAGAACTTCATCCAGAAGTGCGTCATTAACTTTTCGTTCGCTTCATTAACCATACGGTTACATAACTTGCCAAGTGAGCACTCATATAAAATTGAATCATTGAGATCTAAAAATATATATATTTCGTAGGTTTATCTCATGGTTAAGTGCAGAGGGAACAATTTGCCACTTGCGCACCTTGTTAAATAAATATGTATTTGCTGTCTTTTACATTCAATTTCATTTGAGTTCATTGATCTGATGTTGCACACACCCTCTTGCCTTCCTTCCCCGAGCAATGGCGTTAAGTTTCCAGCTCTGTCAACATTCGCTTCTGCCAGAAAACCTTCCCAAATCACCACATCAGCACTGTTCTCAATTTCCATACCCTTCTACGTCTAGTCCCCTCAGTTGACATTAATTGGCTATTGTTTCAGTTATTTGCTGCAACATCTCTTTCGGTAATGGTAAGGGAATCAACATTGACCACGCACTTAAATGCCACAGGTGACAGAACAGGTCAGTTGATGAAATCTGCGCAACGATTGCTTTAGCAACACAACTCCTCTTTATTACTGGTGAGGCAGATGTCAAAATTTTTGCAAGCAAATCTCAAGGAATTAAATGATCCCCAGGCAAGCAATCTAATTGAACGGCAGCAGGTAAGGTTCCATCCATCCTGCTACTTACACAAGCCATGGCGCATTGGTCTGCTTCAAAATTCTAGAGCCCTCTATCTAACATGAGGACCTTCTAAAACAATACATTTCACGTTCTTTTCCTGCGTGATCCTGGGAAATATAGCAGGTGAGTTTTGTTGCTTTGAGAATAATTCATCAGACATCTTAAATGCGTCACGTAATATTCAGTTTTAAGTACATTTCGAATGTATGGCAGATATGTGTTCCTTTAATTTCCCAAACATTGTACTGTGCTTGGTATTGGCATCAAATTGAATATTTCTTCAAAACGTATTCACTGGTGAAAAATATAAGGCTGAATGCTCTTCTTAAATTTCTGTCAGCTATTGCAAAAAGGAGCAAACAATGACAGTGACTTAAAGTGTCAGTTTTAATAACCTTCTTTCTTATTTAGTTCAACTTCTGCTTTACAATTTGTTCCTATTTTTCAGATGAAAGCTGGTCATTGAGATTAACGAATGGGGGAAGCAGTTGCGATGGGCGAGTGGAGATTTACCACAACAGCTCTTGGGGCAGAGTGCAGGACAGCTTCTGGGATCTGAATGATGCCAACGTTGTTTGTAGACAATTGGAATGCGGCGACGCAAGATCCGTTTATAACTCTTCAAAGTACGGAGAGAGTGATGAGCCTGTGTTGTTGAATGATGTCCATTGTGAAGGAAACGAATCACACCTCCGGAGCTGCAGATCATTTCTACTGGATTCCTCTCTCAATGACAGATTCGGCGTTGGTGTTCTGTGCTCAGGTGAATAAAACTGTCGTTGCTTGCGAAACATAAAGAACACATTCTAACTGCTGAGGCATTTAGTAATGTTATTTTCCCTTTTTGTGGTGTCACCAAAACATGTTGTTAAGGTAATGAAGGTAGAGATGGGTGACCGAGCTGGATGTGCACGGCGAACAGATTTTATGGTGGATTAAAGCAAGGCAAAACTCACAACGGTCAACACAGGAACAAAATAGAGAACGCAACATGAAATAATGCCAAAAAATACATGCCAAAAACGTCATTAAATTGGTAGCTATATGCGTTTCACAGCACAATGAAAGACGGTGATGTGAGTGAGGAATTCATTTCAGAATATATGAAGGGTTCAGGACAAGGTTGAAGCTCCTGTTAGGACTGAGTACTCGAAGCACTTTGAACAGCCGTTTAAATCTTTAGTTCGGCAGCATTTGAAGTATGTGTGCTGTTATGGTGATCACACTGTCAGAAGGACGTGGATGCTTTTTAGAGTGTGCAAAAAAGGCTCTTCCAGCATCTTGCCTGGAGGATTTTAGGTATGAGGCAAGGTTGGATAAACCAGGATTGTTTTCACGGGCAGGACGCAGGTTCAGAATGACCTGATTGAAGTCAACAACGCCATAAGAGGCATACAAAAATCTGAGGTCACGTGGATAGTCAGAGGCTTTTTTCTCAGGGTGGATAGGTGGACGACACGAGGGCACAGGTTTAAGTTGATAGGTGATACGTTTATGGGAGTCCTGCGGGGAAACGTTAGCACAAAAAGGATGGCGGGTGCCTCCCATCCATTGGCTCTGTGTACACTTCCCGCTGCTCGGCAAAGCAGCCAGCTTAATTCAGGACCCGACGCACCCCGGGCATTCTCTCTTCCACTTTCTTCCGTCAGGAAAATATACAAAAATCTGAGGTCACGTACCAAACGACTCAAGAACAACTTCTTCCCTGCTGCCATCAGACTTTTGAATGGGCCTACCTTGCATTAAGTTAAACTTTCTAAACACCCTCGCCATAAATGTAACACTACATTCTGTACGCTCTCGTTTCCTTCCTTTTGGACTATATGGTTTGTCTGTTTAGCGCGCAAGAAACAATACTTTTCATTGTGTGTAATACATATCACAATAATAAATCAAATCAAATCAAATGAAAAGAAAACACTGCCAGTGGAGGTGGTGGAAACAGGCAAATTAGCAACATTAAAGGTGTATACACATGAACGGGAGTCGATCAGAAGCATAGAAACCATGTATTGGCGCAGTTTTAGTAGGGTCTTTTCTCCTGTGCTGTACTGTTATTTTTTTTCTTTTTAAAAGACATCAGAAATCCAGTGAACTTGACATGGTTAGATCTGGAAACGCTGAGGAGATGTGACATGATTGTGGGTGTGATGTACAAAATGGATATGCTTGAACACTATGATCCTCATTTAAAATTGAAGACGTTTGTTGAGCGGACCTCCTGTGTAGAGCAAGCAGAGCAGCGACGTTGAGGCAGAATTCTTAGGAATGGGTTAACAACGGGTTATGTGAGTGAAAGTTTTAAAGAGTAAATAATAGAATATAGGCCAGAAGGAGAGTTAAATATATGAAATCCTGGCTACAAAGCGAAAAATAGCACCTAAAGGGCTTATGAACGAGGCAAATGTGAGCCTTGATATTGGTCAAACTGCTCAGACTTGTGAAGAGGAGTTTGTGGGACAGAAAGGCCGTTTCCGTTAAAGCACAGTTATGGATTTTTTTGTGCGATTTGAACCGTAGAAAAGTTGGAGTGAAGTTATCGCATTAACTTCACATTAAAGTTTCATTATGTTTTGAATTGTTGGAACTGATATCTTTTGTGGAAATTGCGTTATTCTGTGAAGAACTTTGTTTGTGCAAGCTCAAATGACACAGTTGTTTTTTGCAACAGTTCCCAAATCCGGATAAAGGCACAGGAGATAAACATCTGTCCAGAAGATATTATGGTCCAATGCATTTTAATGAATAGTTGAGGATTAAAACTTGCATTACGAGATACATGAGATCTATTTATTTCAGTTGTTACATTTTAATTGTCAGTGAAGTGATGGATTGTTACAGCTAATAGTACTTTCATCGACAGACAAAGGAAGGTTACTGACGTTTACTTAAGCTGAGCATGTTTTTGAATCGGAAAATATGATTTTTTTTCTTTTGGAATATTTTACTTCAGTCAAATACTGATGACAATCTAAACATATTTCGGAATTTTGAACTATACCCTTAGATATATAGAGGTTAGGGGTTGGCTGCGTGCGTGTGTGTGTGTGTGTGCGTGAGTGAAGAAGACAGCCTGCAAATTGAATTACTCTGCTCTGGGTGATGGTGCAGAATGAATCAGACATACTTGGAACGTCATGAGGTTGGTCGAAGCCGAAATACTGAATTTCGAAAGTAGATAGACCGAATTTTCCGAGTCTGTGTTGTCTACCTTATTGAATTCAGAGCAGCTATGTATTGAGTAGTATCGCTGCATTGTTATAAATAAGCACCAATGTGGGAGTTGGGTTGCTTACTTGTGTGTATGACAAAGTGGTTAGTATTTTTGGGGGGGATTGTTTTGAAGGACTGATTTTAAATCTGAAACTGTAATCTTGCGTGCAAGAATTCAGTTTTCTTTCGGTTAATAACTCTTTCAGGTCAATAATGCTTTCTAACTTTAGGAAACTAAAATGATAAAATTATAATATATAAACTTAAACAGAAAATTCTCAAATTATGGGGAAATTTCGCCTTGTTCACTTCAGTGGGTTAATTTGCACGTTTTCTGAATGCAGAAAAAAAACATGTGGCCCAGGACATCAATAATCTCTCCGGGTTATGATATTATCAGCAATACGCATTGCTGACACAATAGCAATATAACGATGGGTGTTGCTCTGGTGTAGTTAGTGGCAATTTCCGATCTGAAACATGCAGCTTCAGATCGTAATTCTTTTTACAAATGTTAAATAGTAATTTTGAAGCCAATTTAGTGGAATAGTGTCATAAAGCACCGTGCAAATATCATAAAGCAAACCACAGAATCATATGTTTGAGGGTATAAACATATTAGACAGTGGATTAAACAGTTCAGCAGGAAATAGTTGAAATTAATCCATTGCAACGTTCACTGAGGAATAGGATAAAGTAGATACATAATTCAGGAAAGTGGTGATGAACTTGCAGTTTGCCCTGACGAGCTTCAAAATGGGGGAATCCCCCCGCCCGGATGAATTGCATCTCAGCATGCTGTGGGAGGCGAGGCAGGATATAGCAGAGGCACAGAGATAATTTCTGAATTCTTCTCTGGGGGAAGTGCCAGTGGACTGGAGGATGACTAATAGGGTTCCAATTTGCAAGAAGGGTGATAGAGATGAACAATTTAAATACATATTTCTGAGTCTCACATCAGTGGCAGAGAAATATTGGAGAAATATTTTGAGATGAGAATTAGTATCCATTCGGATAGGCATGAGTTAATTATGGAAAATCAGCTTGGCTATGTCCAAGGTTGGTCATGATTAACAACTTTGTTCGGACTTTTGTGAATGCAATCAAGTTTGGGGATGAGGAAAGTTCAATTGATGTAGTTGAGGTTTTAGCAAAGCTTTGACGAGGTCCCATTTGTCAGACAGATTGTGAAGGTTTAAGCATGTGGAATTCAGGACGACATGGCGAGATAGCTCAGGAACTGCTTCGTAATAGGGCACAGATGTTAGTGTTAGAAGGCCGTCGAGTGACTGGAGGCCAGTGCCTAGTGGTGTGCCACATAGATCACCACTGTGACCCTTATTGTGTATTATATACATAACTGATATAGACAGAATATGAGGGGAGCATTAAACAAGTTTGCAGATGACATGTAAAATGGGAGGGTGGTTAATACTGAAGGAGAATACTGTGTTAATACTGAATTTACAGAAACATGCAGGTGGGTTGGTCAGATGGACAGAACAGTGACAACAGTCATTTAACCCTGATAAGTGCAAGGTGAAGAAGAAACAACGCCAGGATGCATTTAATGAATGGCAGGGCACTGGGAAGCTCGTAGGAACAGACTTATGCACAGTTCCTTGAAGTCGGCGGAGCACATGAATAGTATAGTTAGAAAGGCATGTGGGATACTTGCTTTTATCAGTCGTGGCATAGATTATAAGAGTGAAGAGGTAATATTGGAACTGTACAGAACGTTGATTAGACCGCAAATGGAGTATTGTGTGCAGTTATGTTCAACTCATTATAGGAAGGATATGATAACACTAGAGTGGGTACAGAGGAGGTTCAAAAGCATGCTGCCTGGGATGGAGAATTTGAGCTACAATGAGAGACTGGATAGGCATGGATTGTTTCCTTTAGATAAGAGAAGGCTGAGGGGTAGGGGTATATTTGAGGTATATAAGATTATGAGAGGCATGGACAGAGTGATTATGGAGAAGCTGGTCCCGTTGGTAGAGGGGTCATTCACAAAGGAGCATAGTTTTTGGATATGAGCCAGAGATTCAGAATGGATTTCAGTGAAAGAAAAAAAACGCCCAGATATGGTGGGAATCTGTAAAACATTGCTGGGGAATGTAGTGGAGGCCGGAAAACCTACAATCTTTACAAAAAAATCGGATGAGCACTTGAAATATCATAAAATTCAAGAACATGGACAAGTACAGGCAAATAGGATAAACGCGTATTTAGTGCTGATGACTGTCGGTGCCGACTCATTGGGCCAAATGGCCTTTTCAGCACTGTCTGAATCTAATACTTTGCGGCAATCTTTTACAACATAGAATGTTGATCATATTAATCTTTGGATCCAGTAAGTGCGGTCTTGATAAATTTGCTGTCAGTTCGTACACAGCAGCATTGTCCTCAGCTTAAGGGTTAACGAGATTTTTCTTTTCCAATTCTGAACGTCCACTCCTTTCAAATTCCTGGTCACAAGCTGCACTAAGACTGATTATGTTTCATCGTGTTTCCTTTACTTTTTGAGCTGCAATTGTTTATCGTACAAATGGTCCTGTTTATTCTGACCAAGATTCTATGATTTTTTCCCCTCTTTCGTACCATCCAATAGCCACACGGTAGCTAATCAGTAGCTAAATTAATCGAATGTTTTAACTTTGCTAAGAAAGGTCATGACAGGGCTTACACATCGCCCATAATCTCTTTCCGAGTACTACTAGCGTATTCAGTTTGATATATCGAAATGGATTCTGCTCAGAAGAGGCAAATAGCATTTCGAAAGATATTCAACTTAGCACATTGTCAAAGGGAGAGTCCGATGCTGGGAATCACATGAGTAAAAGAATGAGATAGGAGGTACCACGTGTTTCTAATAATATTCGCATTACCTCCAAACATGTTGCACATTTAGGAAAAAATGCAGGAGATATGTACAGCTACATTTAATTCGAGCTATATTTTGAAGTCGAGGTTATATAGCAGGTCGATGCAACTTTGCACAAGATTGATGAGTGGGTCATATAGAACAAAACATCAGGGCATGCTTCGCTTCTCTAACAATGTCCATAATTTTATTCATACGTTAGGAACGAAAGGGTTGTCAGGGAAAAAATCGGACCTCTCAGGAACAAAAGTGGGGAATTATGCTTAGAGCCCAAAGAAGTAGGGGAGATCCTAAATGAGTACTTTGTGTCGGTATTCACAAAGGAGAGGGATGTGTTGACTGGGAGTGTCTCGGAGGGGAGTGTTGACCCGTTGGAGAAAATCTCCATTACAAGGGAGGAAGTGTTAGGTTTGTTAGAGAATATAAAGACTGACAAATCCCCAGGGCCTGATGGAATCTATCCAAGGCTGCTCAGGGAGACGAGAGATGAAATCGCTGGGCCTCTGACGCTAATCTTTGTCTCGTCACTGGACACAGGTGAGGTCCCAGAGGATTGGATGATAGCTAATGTGGTCCAATTATTTAAGAAGGGTAGGAAGGATAACCCAGGTATTTATAGGCCGGTGAGCTTGACGTCCGTGGTGGGGAAGTTGTTGGAGAAGATTCTTAGAGATAGGATGTATGCGCATTTAGAAAGGAATAAACTCATTAACGATAGTCAGCATGGTTTTGTGAGGGGGAGGTCATGCCTCACTAACTTGGTGGAATTTTATGAAGAAGTGACTGGAATGGTTGACGAGGGAAGGGCCGTGGATGTCGTCTATATGGACTTTAGTGAAGCGTTTGACAAAGTCCCTCATGGTAGGCTGGTGCAAAAGGTTGGATCTCATCAGATAAAGGGGGAGGTGGCTAGTTGGGTAGAGAACTAGCTTGGTCACAGAAGACAGAGGGTGATAGTGGAAGGGTCTTTTTCCGGCTGGAGGCCTGTGACTAGTGGTGTTCCGCAGGGCTCTCTATTGGGACCTCTGCTGTTTGTGATTTATATAAATGATCTGGAAGAACGTGTAACTGGGGTGATCAGTAAGTTTGCGGACGACACAAAATTGGCAGGACTTGCAGATAGTGAGGAGCATTGTCAGAGGCCATATAGATAGGCTGGAAATTTGGGCAAAGAAATGGCAGATGGAGTTCAATCCTGATGAATGCGAAGTGATGCATTTTGGTAGAAATAATGTAAGGAGGAACTATACGATAAATGGCAGAACCATAAAGGGTGTAGATACGCAGAGGGACCTGGGTGTGCAAGTCCACAGATCTTTGAAGGTGACGTCGCAGGTGGCGAAGGTGGTCAAGAAGGCATATGGCATGCTTGCCTTTATAGGACGGGGCATAGAGTATAAAAGTTGGGGTCTGATGTTGCAGATGTATAGAACGTTGGTTCGGCCGCATTTGGAGTACTGCGTCCAGTTCTGGTCGCCACACTACCAGAAGGACGTGGAGGCTTTGGAGAGAGTACAGAGGAGGTTTACCAGGATGTTGCCTGGTATGGAGGGGCTTAGTTATGAGGAGAGATTGGGTAAACTGGGGTTGTTCTCCCTGGAAAGACGAAGGATGAGGGGAGACTTGATAGAGGTGTATAAAATTATGAAAGGCATAAATAGGGTGAACGGTGGGAAGCTTTTCCCCAGGTCGGTGGTGACGTTCACGAGGGGTCACAGGTTCAAGGTGAAGAGCGTGGGGGAGGTTTAACACAGATATCAGAAGGAGATATTTTACACAGAGGGTGGTGGGGGCCTGGAATACGCTGCCAGGCAAGGTGGTGGAGGCGGACACACTGGGAACGTTTAAGACGTATCGAGATCGCCACATGAACGGAGTGGGAATGGAGGGATACAAAATAATGGTCTAGTTTGGACCAGGGAGCGGCACGGGCTTGGAGGGCCGAAGGGCCTGTTCCTGTGCTGTATTGTTCTTTGTTCTTTATTAAAGGAGCATCCTAAAAAAAACAAATAACACTCATCAATCACCATCACAATCAAGGAAAATATTTCTGAATCATCGAAAACTCTCTTTTATCCTGGCATCCAAGAAAATTTAAATCCCACCATTGGATTTACTATTCACAGTTTATTCTCCTCAGCAGCCCCTACCTTGACACCATCAGTGTGTTCAATCTAATAACAGTTTCACCTGCACCATCACATGAAATTGACATATCTAGTTTCTCTCCAATATTTGATCATGCCCCATTCGAGCTAGCTTGTTGATGGTTTCAATCTCTTTCCCTCTGGATTCTACTTCCACTGAAATCACACATTCATCCCTATTTTTCGGTTAGTTAATACTTTGCCGATTCTTCCTGCATGTTCTGTGCCCCTTTCATTTGAGAGTTAATTGCAATATATTTGAAACACGAGAATCATATATTCAGCCCTACTCTACCACAGAAACAACCCTTAGTGAACGTGCCAAAGGCAAACTATTGCTCCTTCTCCTTCTGTATTGCTCTTCAGTTTACGATACAGTTGGTCATGGATCTTTTATCCCAAAACTGCTGTCCACTGACTGAGGTTGGTTGGGAATGCAATCTATTGGTTCCACTCTAAGCTAATCAATCAATATGATGGAATTATCAGCAACAATCTTCACTTTCCTCGACAGTAGGCTATTGTGGTGTCCTCCAAGCATGATATCCTGATCAAAAACTGATTTTTGTTTACTTGTTGTCTTTTAGTAGCATCCTGCGGAAAGAGAGTGTCCATTTCCAAACAAAAGCAATGGACTGCGAATGCTGGAATCTGAAACAACAACAGAAAATGCTGAAAAATCTCAGCATGACTCTTAGCATCTGTGAGAGTGAATAGAGCTAATGTTTCGAGTCTGGGTGATCTTTCGTCTCGCTGAGAGACTCGAAACGTTAGCTCTATTCTGTCTCCAATAGTGCTGTCAGAACTGCTGAGATTTTCCAGAATGTTCTGTTTTTGTTTCAGATGCCAGGATCCGCAGTATTTTCCTTTTGTCATGTCATCTGTAATGCTGATGTGATTGTTGACATCGAGGTGTCTTTCTCTGCACCTGTTCATACCATCACCAAACTCTTTATTTCATTTTGTTACCCTTACGGTTGGTGATTCAAATTCACTGGTAGCTCGTCTGTCTAAATCTATTCCTCGAAAAGTAGATGTCATTCAAATTTCATGTGCCTATTGCCCACCTTTGAAGACGTCTCTCGATCGCATCTCCAGAGCCGACAGTGAATTATCTTATGTCCACACAAATGCTTTTGCAACATCTTTTGAGTTCACAGCTCGCAGTACACTTCAATTTCTGCCACTACTGGCCTTATGGAAAAAAGCTAATAATTGTCAACACAACATTTCAAGTATTTTCAACCGAAATGTACCTGCAATGAAACCCTCTTTGCTTCGTTAGATTGTTCATAAATAAACACAAATACTTTTAAACACCTTTTGTTTGCCTGACTTTATTTGTACTTACCTGGTTTCAGATTTTCTTGTGCACTATAGATTAAAAGCATTGTGAACATTGAGAAGGAAAGGAGAGGGCGCAGGATGTAGTATTACAATCATAGCTAGGGTGTAGAGAAAGATGAATTTAATATGAGTGACGTCCATTCAGAAGGCTGATGGTGGCAGGGAAGAAGTTGTTTTTGAATCGGTTGGGACTTGACCTCAAACCTTTGAATTTTTGTTCCAAGGGAAAGAGGTGTAAGAGAGTATGCCCGGGGTGCGTGTGGTCCTTGATAATGCTGGCTGCTTTTCCGAGGCAGCGGGAAGTGTAGACAGAGCCAATTGACGGGAGGCTGGTTTGTGGGAAGGACCGGGCTTCTTTGACGACACTTGTAGTTTTTTGCCATCTTGGACAGAGCAGCATCCATATCAAGCTCTGATACAGTCAAAATAATGCTTTGTATGGTGCATCCATAAAAGTTGCTGAGAGTCGTTGGGGACTTGCCAAATTTCCTTAGCCTCGCTTGAAAATAGAGGCGTTGGTGGGCTTTCTTAACTATAACGTCGCCGTGGAGGGGCGAGGACAAGTTGCTGGTGAACTGCTGACCTAGAAACTTGATGCTCTCGACCATTTCCCCTTCATCCCCTTTGATTTCAGCAGAGGCATTTCCTCCACTGAGCTTCCTGACATCGATGCCAATCTCTTTCGTTTTACTGACATTAAGGGAGAGATTATTGTCGTTGCACCAGTTCACCAGATTCTGTATCCCCTTCCTGTACCCGTCTCAACATCGTCTGAGATCCGACCCCTTTCGGTGGTGTTATCAGGAAACTTGCAAATCGAGTTGGGGGGGAATTTGGCCACGCATTCATAGGTGTATAAGGAGTATAGAAAGGTGCTGAGGACATGGTCATGTGGGGTACCAATGTTTAGGATAATTGCAGAGGAGTTGTTGTTGCCGTTCCTTACTGATTGCCGTCTTTGGTTCAGGACATCGAGGATCCAATCACAGAGCGAGGAGCCTATCCCAGGCTACTGACCATCCAATGTTAGTATTCAATGGTGTTGAATATAATCTACCTAACTTCTTGCCCAACAGGACATGAACAGTTAAGACTGTCAGACGGTGAAGACCGATGCGCTGGCCGAGTGGAGATTTATTACAATGGGACATGGGGCTCAGTGTGTGATGATTCCTGGGATCTCACGGACGCCCATGTGGTTTGCAAACAGCTGTCATGTGGAACTGCATTGGACGCAGCACTTCCTGCTTCAAGTGGACCCAGTGTGGACTCAGTTTGGTTGGATGAAGTGAACTGTTCCGGTGACGAGTTGTTTCTATGGAACTGTCCCTCTGCATCACGGGGTAACCACGACTGTAATCAGAAAGAGGATGTCAACATTATGTGTTCAGGTAACGGAGATTTCAATGTGTTAATTGTTCTCAGACAAAAACATGAGTTCGCAAAACAGATATTTCATTGATAGAAATGGAAATGCAGCACACAGAAATAACCTCGAATTACGAATGGATATTTTATTTAATTATGAAGCAAACATAATTCTTCATCGAAACAGTTCTGTCAATGGGATCACGGCCCATTCTTCCAAATGCCAATGAATCGAGTCCTAAACTGTTCAACTTTTCTCATAAGCCAATCCCTCCATACTGGAGATCATCCCAGTGAAACTTCTCTGTTTTGCCTCGAATGAAGTATTATTTTCTTTCAATAAGGAAACGAAGCTGTTCACAGAAATTAAGATGTAGTCTCGACAATGCTTTGTGCACTTGCAGACAGACTAACTGTATTGGCCATGCAAAATAGTCCCTCAGTCTATCCAAACAGGCGCCGGAGTATGGTGGCTAGGGAGTTTTCAAAGTAAATTCATTGCAGATATAAACCAAATTGTGACAATAATAAATATACTTAAACTTCCACAAATTACCCTCCAGCCCCCTTGAAACAATTGCCATAATTGATTAAAGAAAATTCCAAGGCTTTTTATACATATATAAAGAACAACAGGGCAGCCAGGGAGAGGGTTGGCCCACTCAAGGACAGGGGAGGGAATCTACGCGTGGAGCCAGAGGATTGGGTGAGGTATTAAATTAGTATTTGCATCAGTATTCACCGAAGAGAAGGACTTGATGAATGTTGAGCCTGGGAAAGGTTGTGAAGATAGTTTGAGTCATGTTGAGATCAAAATGGAGGAGGTATTGGGATTCCTGATGGGATATACCCCAGAATACTGAGGGAGGCGAGGGAGGACATTGCTGGGGCCTTGAGATAAATCTTTGTAGCCTCACTGGCTACAGGGGATGCCCCAGATGATTGGAGATTAGCGAATGTTGTTTCTTTGTTTAATTAGGGAAGCAAGAATAATCCAAGTAGTTACAGGCCGGTGAGCCTTACGTCAGTGGTAGGGAAATTATTGGAGAGGATTCTTCGAGACAGGATTTACTCCTAGTTGGAAATCAATTGACTTATTAGAGAGAGGCAACATAGTTTTGTGAAGGGGAGGTCGTTTCTCACTAGTTTGATCAAGTTTTTCGAGGAAGTGACGAAGATGATTGATGAGGGTAGGGCAGTGGATGTTGTCAGTAAGGCCTTTGACAAGATCCCTCATGGCAGATTGGTGCAGAAGGTGAAGTCGCATGGCATCAGAAGTGAGCTGGCAAGTTGGATACAGAACTGCCTCAGTCATAGAAAGCAGATGGTAACAGCGGAAGGGTGCATTTCTGGATGGAGGGCTGTGACAAGTGGCGTTCCTCAGGGATCACTGATGGGACCTTTGCTGTTTGTAATATATACATGTATATATATATATATATATGTATATGATTTGGAGGAATATGTAACTGAATGATCAGTAAGTTTGCTGATGGCGCAAAGGGAGGTGGATTTGCAGATAGTGATGAAAATAGAAGATAGAACAGTACAGCACAGTACAGGCCCTTCGGCCCTCGATGTTGTGCCGAGCTTTGTCCGAAACAAAGATCAAGCAATCCCACTTCTTATCATACTGGTGTGCTCCATGTGCCTACCCAATAACCGCTTGAAAGTTCCTAAAGTGCCCGACTCCACTACCACAGCAGGTAGTCCAGTCCACACCCCAACAACTCTCTGAGTAAAGAACCTACCTCGGACATCCATCTTAAATCTCCCA
Source organism: Mustelus asterias (assembly GCF_964213995.1). NCBI lineage: Eukaryota > Metazoa > Chordata > Chondrichthyes > Carcharhiniformes > Triakidae > Mustelus > Mustelus asterias. The sequence goes on along the minus strand of NW_027590377.1, from coordinate 141,421 downwards.
CCATGAACCTTATAGTTATGCCTCTAGTAACAGCTACATGCACCCGATGAAATAATCTCTGAACATCCTCTTTATCCCCCTCATCATCTTATAAACCTCTATTAAGTCGCCTCTCATCCTCCGCCGCTCTAAAGAGAAAAGCCCTAGCTCCCTCAACCTTTCCTCGTAAGACCTAGCCTCCAAACCAGGCAGCATCCTGGTAAATCTCCTCTGCACTCTTTCCAATGCTCCCACGTCCTTCTGATAGTAAGGTGAATAGAACTGCACACAATATTTCAAATGTGGTCTCACTAACGTCCTGTACAGTTGCAGCATAACCCCACGGCTCTTAAACTCAAACCCCTTGTTAATAAACGCTAACACACTATAGGCCTTCTTCACGGCACTCTCCCCTTGAGTGGCAACCTTCAGAGGTCAGTGGATATGTACCCCAAGATCTCTCTGTTCCTCTACATTCATCAGAACCCTACCGTTGACCCTGTAATCCGCATTCAAATTTGTCCTGCCAAAATGAATGACCTCGCACTTATCAGGGTTAAACTCCATCTTCCATTTTTCGGCCCAGCTCTGCATCCTATCAATGTCTCTTTGCAGCCCACAACAGCCCTCCACCTCATCCACGACTCCAGCAATCTTGGTGTCATCAGCAAATTTACTGACCCACCCTTCAGCCCCCTCCTCCAAGTCATTGATAAAAATCACAAATAGCAGAGGACCCAGCACTGATCCCTGTGGAACACCGCTGGTAACTGGTCTCCAGTCTGAAAATTTTCCATCCGCCACCCCGCTCTGTCTTCTATGAGATAGCCAGTTACTTATCCAATCGGCCAACTTTCCCTCTATCCCACACCTCCTTACTTTCTTCATGAGCCGACCATGTGGAACCTTATCAAACGCCTTACTAAAATCCATGTAAAAGACATCAACTGCTCTACCTTCATCTACACACTTCGTTACCTTCTCAAAGAAGTCAATCAAATTTGTGAGGCAAGACTTCACCTTCACGAATCTGTGTTGACTTTCCGGGATTAAGCTGCATCTTTCCAAATGGTCATAAACCCTACCGCTCAGGACCTTTTCCATTAACTTACCGACCACCGAATTAAGACTAACCGGTCTATAATTACCAGGGTCATTCCTATTTCCTTTCTTAAACAGAGGAAAAACATTCGCCACTTTCCACTCCTCTGGAACTATCCCCGTGGACAGTGAGGACCCAAAAATCTAAGCCAAAGTCTCTGCAATCTCATCCCTTGCCTCCCAAAGAATCCGAGGATATATCCCATCTGGCCCAGGGGACTTATCGACACTCAGGTTTTTCAAAATTGCTAATACATCTTCCCTCAGAACATCTAACTCCTCCAGCCTATCAGCCTGCATCACACTCTCATCCTCACAAACATGAGGACCATCAGAGGATACAGCAGGATACAGATCAGTTGGAGACTTGGACGGGGAAATGGCAGATGGAGCTTTATCCGGACAAATATGAGGTAATGCATTTTGGAAGTTCTAATACAGATAGGAAATATACAGTAAATGGCAGAATCCTTAAGATTATTGATAGGCAGAGGGATATGGGTGTACAGGTGCACAAGCCATCGAAGGTAGCAACGCAGGTGGAGAAGGTAGCCAAGAAGGGACACAGCATGCTTGCCTTCATCAGCCGGGGCATTGACTTTAAAGATTGGCAAGTCATGTTGCAGGTTTATATGATCTTAGTTCGGCTGCATTTGGAATATAGTGTTCAATTCTGGTCGCCACACTTCCAGTAGAATGAGGAGGCTTTGGACAAAAGAATTACCTGGATGTTGCCTTGCATGAAGGTATTAGGTATGAGAAGAGGTTGGAGAAACTCAGTTTGTTGTAACCGGAACGACGGAGGTTGTCGGGCGACCTGGTAGAAGTCTCCAAGGTTATCAGGGGCGTGGACAGAGTGTAGAGTCACAAGCTTTTTCTCAGGGTGAAAGAGTTAATTACTCGGTGGCATAGGTTTAAGATGCGGGGGAATGTTGAATGGAGATTACGATGCAAGTTTTTCACTCAGAGGGAGGTGGGTGTCTGAACTCGTTGTCTGCAGAGGTATTGGAAGCAGATACGATAGCGACTTTTAAGGAGCGTCTTGACATATACATGAAGAGGATGTGAATAGAGAGATATGGTCCCCGGAAGGGTAGGGGGCTTTAGTTCAATCAGGCTGCATGTTCGGTGCAGGCTTGGAGGGCAGAGTGCCTGTTCCTGTGCTGTAATTTTCTTTGCTCTTTGAATAAGCCTTCCAGAATACCTACTACATCTTTGTACTAGCTTTCTGTGCTTTTGCACATGGAGTCCCAAGTCCATCTGTGTTGCAGCTTTCTGAGGATTTTCACCCTTTAAGTATTATTTTGTTCTGTGCTCTCCCATCCAAAATGAACAACTTCACGGTTTCCCACAGATACTTAATTTGATAATTATTTGGCCACTTACGTAACCTACCAGGCTCTCATTGTAAACTGTTTTCGTCCCTGTCGCAACATGCCTGCCCACGTTCTTTTCTGTGTTGCCTGTAAATTCGGCTAAAGTGCAATCGTTTCCTTCCTGCAAATCATTAAAATATGTTACAAGTATCTGCTGTCCCAGCACTGTTCCTTCCGAAACCCCACTGGATACTGGTCGCCAAAATGAAAAAGAACCCCATCTCCCTGCTCGCTGATTCCTGCCCATTAGCTAATTCTCTATCAATGCCGAGTTACTGCCTCCAAAACGGTGGGCCTTTACCTTCGGGCTTTAATCTTGGCGAGATACGTTGTGGAATCCCTTGTCGAAATCCATTCTGGTTGAGAATTCGTTGAAAACATCTGTAACTTCTTCAAATGATCCAATAACAACTGGCAAGAGTGAGATAATCACTTACTTTAGAGTAGATTTTATTTACATCTTTACCCACCGAAACAATGACCAATAGGCAGTGAACTTCGTATTTTTATTATTTATGACCTGCTCATCGATCATGCAGCGAGCTTACGAATGAACCATTGCACATTTCTAATTTCATTGACAGAGTACAAAGAGTTACGGTTGGTGAATGGAAAGCATCGCTGTGAGGGGAGAGTGGAAGTGTTCTACAATGGCACCTGGGGAACAGTGTGCTCGGACAAACTGGATAACCATGATGCAGAAGTGATTTGTAAACAGCTACACTGCGGCGCCTTTTCTTACATTAATTATGACGCTCAGTTGTTCGGGCCAGGAACCGGACCCATATGGCTTGATAATATTGAGTGTAATTTAAATGAGAGAACGCTTTGGCAGTGTCAGACAGACCCTTGGGGTAAACACAACTGTCAGCACTCGGAAGATGCGGGTGTTGTCTGCTCAGGTAAGCCAGCACACGTATAAATCATGTAGCCTTTTCAGACATTGGTGCCCAATCCAATTATATTTTCCTCCTGCTAACAGAATCCATCGTGGGTAAAGAGGAAGTCGACAGGCCACCGGAATGCGTTCGCAAATCAGGTGTTTCCATTTCTTCATTACACTGAACATTTGAGGTATTCGTGGCTTTAGGAATGGAGATGTCAATAATAGTTTCTATTTCCAGATTTGGGACTACATGTGCGCTTGGTTGGAGGAGACAACAACTGTTCAGGGAGAGTAGAGATATTGTGCAATCACCTCTGGGGCACAGTATGTGATGACCCATGGGATATTGAAGATGCCAATGTCGTTTGTCGTCAGTCGGGTTGTGGTTCCGCTCTATTTGCCCCAGGAGGGGCCTATTTCACTCAGGGTGAAGGTGATATCTGGCTAGAAGAGGTGAAGTGTACTGGAATGGAATACTTTCTCTCTGACTGTCCTACATCATCGTCCGCACAATCAGATTGTAATCATAAAGAAGATGCCAGTGTGATCTGCTCCGGTAAGGGTACAGACACGTGATGAGTTTGTTTTGTTCGGTTAGAAGGAGGCAGAGTTTTTTTCATAAATGAGTGTCAGCAGTTCCGTTTCTTAAGATAAACTCTAAGGTATCAATCTCATGACTTAATATGCAATGCCTTCCACAGGACCCGAGGCCGCACTGACAGATTCCCCATCCTCAACTGCAGGTAATGTTCCTTAAAATCTTTACAATATCTTGAATATTATTCCTGTTCTTCACAGTGCTCGCACTAGCGATACTCATGTTATTGACATTCTCTTGGCATTGTAAATTTAAAAGAAAACATTAGTGTTTTCATCAGTGATTTACTTTTGTTTGAGAAATGCAATCGTTGTGTCTATTTCTTAAATCCCTCTGTGATTTTCCGCTTAAGCACAGGGAATTGAGAAGACTCCCATACCTGTTGTCATCTGCATTACACTCGGAGTTTTGTTAATCTGTGAGCTATCAGCACTAATGGCTGTCATACAGAGAACTCTAAAAAGGAAAGGTGAGTTTCATATCTTACCTCTGATCTAACACTGGACCAGTCATCATATTTCACAACCCGGACAGTCTGCATTTATTACACTTTTCCAGAGAGTCTGAGTTGACAACGTGAGAAATACATGTTAATCTACTAACTTCCTTTTTTTAAATGTTCAATGCAGTTGTTGATTACGATGAAGACAAAGAAGAAAAAAAACTGGAACACATCAGCACAGAGAGCAGCATATGTAGAGGAAACAGGCCTAACGTTCTTAGACGATATGCCTCTTCCTCAATGCAATTATGGAAATGTAAATTAGTTGCAAACTTCATATTCGTTCTCCAAGATCACACAGTGTACTCGATACAAAATAAGTTACTTGTTGTACCGATGAATCACATTTGCTTCAATTAAAAATTCACATGTCACTCATCCTTTCCCACTCGGGTTCCATTCTTCTTCTTCTTCTCATTCCTAACGCGCAATAATATACAAAACATTCCAATTCAACTAATATATAATATTAAAAACCACCCTGAATATGGATAAACTGATGACTTTTCAAACTGACGAGATAAAACAAAGAACAGTTTTGTCCTCATTCGCCCGTCAAAACTGATACAGTCCGCAGAGTTCAGCCGGTGTCATACGCAATCACTTCGCACAAGCACATACACATGCAAACACATTTAAAAAATATACCTATTACATACAAATAGTCTCCTCCTTATTCAAGCTGACTGGCTTTGTCAAATCACTGTTTTCCTCGGTTTTCTTTACTCCTGTTACACATGAGAACCCGTCCTGCACTACATTTCTCCTAAGCAGACTCAGTAAAGTGTAAAATCCCTCCGGAATCTGGCTTGTAAATTCTGGGAGAATGATAATGTCCGGAGCATGAGGCGCGCCTGAACCTCAAACTAAATGGAGCAAAACTTCAGAAGTTTCCAGAGTTTAAATCGATGATGGAACATGGTTTATGATTATAACTAAACCATGAAAAAAAATCGAAATTTAGAAATGGTATCAATAAATATCAATATATGTGAAAATAATTAATGTTCTTTGCTCAACGGAACACTTGAGGAGCTGATGTCCAAGTTAGGATAGTTTGTGGGGGGCGGGGGGGGGGCGCGGGGAGGGGGGAGAGGCGGGGGGGGGCGTTCTGTACAGACAATTTTTCTCACTTATTAGACAATGGGACTGGTCAAACTGCACATTATCTTTATTTTTCATAGAACAAATGTCACTTTCATTTCTCAGAAACTCACAGTGGGAAGTGGTTCAACAAAATATTCCTTTGTCAATTTCAGGCGTGTTGCATTCACCAGTGAAGAATTATTTCTGAATCAGTGTTGATTTTCTTAATGATTTGCAGGTCCTTCTTCAATATTGCTCCATGAATAGCATTGCAACTTAAGCTCCATCTTAATTATGAATCATAAATATATAAGGCAGCAACTTTCAGGAAATACATAAATCAGAGGCAAAGGCAAATAACTTCAATTAGGAAATATATTTTACAGCAAAGAGCCAGAGGCTGACACACTGACCCTATTTCAAGATAAACAGGAACTGCTCCTCTATTAAGTTAAGGCGCAATTAAGCACAACCTCAGATGTAAACCCGGGGGAATGTACTGAAAATCAATTCACTCTTTGCTTCCTGAAACAGATGCCGTCACTGGCGCCAGTGGTCCACCTGCTGGCTCGTATCAAGGAATTTATGAAGAAATTGAGAGTATTCCATCTGGCAAGATTTTCGATGAAACTTGTGGCTCAGGTATTTATACACATTCTGGCTGATCGCGAACGTTCACTGAAGGAATGCCCTTTCCACTGAAATTCCCATTTCCAATTGAAAATTCACCGAAATGACATGATCAGCAGTATAATCAGTATGCTCTTGTGATGGAATACTTTCACATTGAGCGTCTCCATGAAGATGAGTGCAGAGAGAAGTGATGGGTTTGGGAAGATTGCCCCTGCTCCTTCCTGTCTTATTTGAACAAAAAACAAAGAACAAAGAACATTATAGCACAGGAACAGGCCATTCGGCCCTCCAAGCCTGCACCCACCATGCTGCCCGTCTTTACTAAAAGCCCCTGAAATTCCGGGGACCATATCTCTTTATTCCCATACTATTCATGTATGTGTCAAGATACACCTTAAAAGTCACGACAGTATCCAATTACACTCCCTCCCCCAGCAACGAGTTCCAGGCACCCACCACCCTCTGTGTAAAAGATCTGCCTCGAATATCTTCTTTAAATGTTGCCCCTTGCACCTTAAACTGTTCCCTCAAGTAAATGACTCTTCAACCCTGAGAAAATGCTTCTGACTATCCACTCTGTCCATGCCTCTCATAATATTGTACACTTCTATCAGGTCGCCCCTCAACCTCCGTCGTTCCATTGAGAACAAACCAAGTGTCTCCATCCTCTCCTCACAGCTAATGCTCTCCATACCAGGAAACATCCTGTAAATCTTTTCTGTACCCTCTCCAAAGTCTCCACATCCTTCTGATAGTTTGGTTGTAGACAACGATAAGGAATCCCTTTTCCTATTTCTCACTCAGCAGCATACTGACTACTTCAGGTGTCTGAGCTGTGAAGAGTAACTTTATTGACTATAACATAATTCAGTCACTCCCATGGCGGAATGTGTGTGTGTGCCTGTGGGGTGGGGTGGCGAGGAGGGGGGAGGGGTGTGGTGGGATGAAAGGGGTAAGCGAGGAGGGGGGGAGGGGCGAGGGGGGGTGGATTCGTGGGGGGAGTGTGCTGGAGGGGGCGGGAAGCTGGCTGCTACGGAACAACAAACAAAAGAAGTTCTATTGAGGAACATATAGAACCATACAGCACAGAAACAGGCCCATCGAGCCACCGTATGTATGCCAAATGGCAAATACTAAAGCATATTAATTCCATTTTCCAACACTTGGCCCATAACCCACTATGCCTTGGCGATTTAAGAGCTCGGTCAAATGCTTCTTAGATGTTGCGAGAACACTTGCCTCCACCACCTCTTCGACATTTGTTCCATATTTCCACCACTCTTTCAGCAAAACATATTTCCTCAGATTTCCTCCAAATCACTAACTCTTCACCTTAAATCTCTGCCCCGTGGCCATCGTCAGCTCAGCTATGGAGGATCATTACTGTGTTCTACCCGATCTATGCCTCTCATAAGTTTGTGTTCCTCTATCAGATTTTCTCTCAGTCTCCTATGCTCCAGGGAAAACACACACATCTTATCGAGTCTCTCCTCACAACTGAAACGTTCCTTCCTTGTGAATCTCATCAGCACACCTATTCGTGCAATCATGTCCGACTGAAAGGCAGACAATCAAACTGCACACAATCCTTCATCTGTGCCGAAACAATGTTTTATAAAGTTGTACCAAGAACTCGTTGTTCCGATATTCCATGTCTGGCTAATGAAGGCAAGAATTCTGTACATCATCTTCACGATAATATCGATGTGTTCTGCCACCTTTAGGCAACTATGGACTTCTACACCAATGCCCCTTTGCTCGTTAATAATCCCCAGTGGCTGACTGTTCATTGTGTATATGCTACCTTCGTTGGACCTCCCACAATACATCAGCTCATATTTATCAGAATGTGTAGTTAATTTAGGATAAATTATACAATTATCCATATAAAAATAATCATGAGATTATTTCCAGTGCCGTTAAATTCATAGAATGTTGTTGCAGGAAACAAATAGCAAGGGAAAATGTACTTACAATGCATAAATAATAATATAATCCGCGTGGGAGTACAAAAGAATAGGAATCTCCACTATATCGAGAAAGGGGGAATGATTCAGAGCAGATGGAATCAAAAGGTAAAGCAACAGCTGGAACCGAGTCACTTGAATGCAATTGCCTTTTAGATCGCAACTAGAATGGCAAAATAATAGATGGGAGGAGCCAGCTGAGGGACAACATAGATACCTTAGGAATGAAAAAGTCATTATATTTAGGAAGGTGCCCTATGTCGATCCTCAGAAAATTTGAAATGTTGTCCCGCAAAGAGCTGCGAATATATAAGCTGTCAAATATGTAAGAAAAAGTCAAGTATGAATGTCACATTGTGGACGAAAGAGACATTGTTTGAATTGAAGCTGAAGGAACAAGAATGCACGAAGAACATGGAAAGCTGGAGATGGAGAAACCAAGAAAGAAAACAGGATGGTAGGAGGCACGAGAAACAATGAAGAAGGCAATGAAGTTAAATTATATAGCAAACCAGAATAATATTGCAACATATTGTATCGGATATTTTAGATATTTCTGTCAGAAGTTAGTGAACACTGCAATGAAGTAAACGTGAAAATCCTCCAGATGCCACATTCTGGTGCCGACTCGCCTATGACATCGGAGAAAAAAATAGCAGACTACAAAATCGAGAAAGATCAAATGGCCATAGCACTCGAAGTTCAGGTTAGAAAACAAATGCAATCACTATCTAATTGTGAGGATTTAGAATATTCGTAAGTTAGATAAGCTGAAAGCTTATCCAATGACCTAAAACATGACAGTGGCGACATTACATCTGTTAAAAATATACAAAGCAAAAAGTGTGCAATATCTGAATTCTACCTGATAATTAATAATGACTATATTTGAAATGTGTGTTGCAACATGTCCCTTGCACAACAGACAAATCATCTTTAGGTTATTAGACAAAATACAATGGGACACCTGCTAAATGAGAAAATACGACACAAAATACAAACATATTGTGATTAGTAAGTGGACTTCGAGAATGAAAACTACGTATGCCTCAAATGGTAGATGAGATGATCACCAAATTGATCAACATTTCAAATTCCATTTGATAAGCTATTGCATCATTACCTCATGAAAATGCCTCATGTATGCGTCAGCCTTTGTTCAGGTGCCAGCACTGTTAGGCAGCGCTGGTTTCAACTCATTCTACAGAAGCAAGGCTAAATTATCAGTGCGATTATGAGGGAAAGATCCACATACCGAGGGCAAGAAGTGGATGAGACGTTCAAAACGTTCAAATATACGTTGGTATATTTCAATCCAAATGAGAGGTCCATGTTTCCCCTCTCATTTTGGACTGAAATATACCACAGAACCAAACTGAAGCAGGGCATGGCAATTTTCCTGGTGCTTTGGCAAATATGTTTTCCATCATGTTTCATCACGTAATCAGACCATCACACTTAATTGTTCGCATTTAATTGAGTAAATCAGCTGTCATGTTTTGTTTGTTACATCAGTGTTTGAACATAAGGTGCCTCACGGGAGACTGCTGAGTAAAATAAGGGCCCATGGTATTCGAGGCAAGGTACTAACATGGATTGACGATTGGCTGTCAGACAGAAGGCAGAGAGTTGGGATAAAAGGTTCTTTCTCAGAATGGCAACCGGTGACAAGTGGTGTCCCGCAGGGTTCAGTGTTGGGGCCACAGCTGTTCTCTTTATATATTAACGATCTAGATGACGGGACTGGGAGCATTCTGGCCAAGTTTGCCGATGATACAAAGATAGGTGGAGGGGCAGGTAGTATTGAGGAGGTGGGGAGGCTGCAGAAAGATTTAGACAGTTTAGGAGAGTGGTCCAAGAAGTGGCTGATGAAATTCAACGTGGGCAAGTGCGAGGTCGTACACTTTGGAAAAAAGAATAGAGGCATGGACTATTTTCTAAACGGTGACAAAATTCATAATGCTAAAGTGCAAAGGGACTTGGGAGTCCTAGTCCAGGATTCTCTAAAGGTAAACTTGCAGGTTGAGTCCGTAATTAAGAAAGCAAATGTAATGTTGTCATTTATCTCAAGAGGCTTGGAATACAAAAGCAGGGATGTACTTCTGAGGCTTTATAAAGCACTGGTTAGGCCCCATTTGGAGTACTGTGAGCAATTTTGGGCCCCACACCTCAGGAAGGACATACTGGCACTGGAGCGGGTCCAGCGGAGATTCACACGGATGATCCCAGGAATGGTAGGCCTGACATACGATGAACGTCTGAGGATCGTGGGATTATATTCATTGGAGTTTAGGAGGTTGAGGGGAGATCTGATAGAAACTTACAAGATAATGAACGGCTTAGATAGGATGGACGTAGGGAAGTTGTTTCCATTAACAGGGGAGACTAGGACGCGGGGGCACAGCCTTAGAATAAAAGGGAGTCACTTTAGAACAGAGATGAGGAGAAATTTCTTCAGCCAGAGAGTGGTGGGTCTGTGGAATTCATTGCCACAGAGGGCTGTGGAGGCCGAGACGTTGAGCGTCTTCAAGACAGAAATTGATAAATTCTTGATTTCTCGAGGAATTAAGGGCTATGGGGAGAGAGCGGGTAAATGGAGTTGAAATCAACCATGATTGAATGGTGGAGTGGACTCGATGGGCCGAATGGCCTTACTTCCGCTCCTATGTCTTATGGTCTTATGGTCTTATAAACAAATTCCTAAATGGCCGCAATAACTTGTCAATGCCGTCTGGCTAAGAGCATACAATGTTAATGCAGATATTATGATGATCTCTCTGGTCACAGTTTAGAAAGCACTACCTACGAGTCTTGCATAGATATACAGAATGGCAGAATGCGGGACCTTGTGTTTCACAAGCATCCATGCAGCACAGAGATTTATGATACAAACATGGGGATTAATCCTGCACTTCCGACATTTGTCAATGAAACTGAATTCCCCCCCAGGGTGGGGATTTCAACATTCGGGCAATAATAAATTATAACCTTAAAATTTGTGTTCATTCGTGACTCTCTTCGTTTCTTTGCAATGTGTTCATAATGGAAGCACCTATTCTGCGATTTGTCTTATCCACCTGAAAATTCTGAAATTCCAGAATCTGATATTTAATATTAATTGTCCAATTATGTGCCGCAATATCAGTTCAAAGACACTTACGCTCTATTTTGGGAATGAATGAATAGGTAAGAATACATTAACGCACTGAAATATAGTATGATGCATGTATCTGGGTTTTCATTCCCACAGTCACTGCCGGCGAACTTACGTTAGCAATTATAAACAACTCCGTGCGGTCGGGGGTGGGTGTTCGCTCTGAGAGGATTCGTCATCAGCATACACCGCTCAATGTCTCTATATGAAAAACATACATTATGCTTTATAATCTGCAATCATTCCCTTTGTTTGGAAGAGGTCTAACACTTACAGTATGTCGCCTGCAATAGGAACGGCTTTATTTGGACAGTGTTGCTCTGATCAGAAGGTGCGGATAATTCTCCTTGAACTATTGTATTTCTGTGTATTTAAGTTTATGACTGAAAGGTGCCCTATTAAATTTCCAGTATAGTGACACAGGAACGATGTACGTACTGGGCGCTCTGCCCCTACATTTCAAGTTATCTCCCCAATGATAAATCATTTTGTCTTCAGCAGTTTCTGCTTCCATGGATTCCCTCAATCAGATCGAATATTACACCAGTCACAGCTTAGGTAGCACGGATCTGGGATCAGAAAATCCAGCTTGGAGCTCCTCCTGCTTTCAGGGTCAGTATGACTTCAATTTTGTGACTGTCAATTTTGTTCCCTTACCCAACTCCAAGTCCCCCCCCCCCCTCACCCCCCAAACCCCCCACTACTCTCTCTCTGCTATCGAATAGTATCAACTCAGCATCAAAACGACCAAACGGTCTAAGGGCGCTGCCATGAACGCGCAGTGATGTAGTGGTTAAATTTAACAATGCTGGAATAATATACATCTGACACATTATCAAACTGACTGCACCCAGCGGTAAAGGAAATGAAAACAATTTTCGACTTTCTGCCAGAAAAAATAAGAAATGCCTGTTCGTATTTGATGGTTGCTACATTGTGATCCTTGTGCCTTCCAAATTGAGACGATCCGAACACCAGTTAGCAAGCTGCAAACTTTCTTGATGTTCTCATCTTTCGACACATAAGGTCAACGTTCATCAATTTTCCTGTGCTCAAACCCGGGTAGATTGACACAAATATGGTCATTTCTGTGTGTGCAGTGTTAGCAAGAATTTTAATGGAAATCTCTATTTCATTGCAGATCCGGTATTGGGCGATTATGATGATGCTGAGACTGAAGCATATGGGACAAGGGTAGGTAACTTGTTGATGAACAGAGATCCTGATCAACGCTTCACAGAAAGGACTGCTGACGGCGATCTCTCTCTTCTTGGTGAGTTCAATCACTGACACTTACCCAGTAAAAGTGATCTGTGTAAAAAGGCTGTTTTCAATTCAATTCTAACCAACGGCCAGAAAATTGAGAGGCAACCTCCAAAAATATCTGAGTTCGCTGGGCAGAAGGTGTCGTTGCAAAGCGCCAGTTGTACTGGAGACGATGTCCATGGTAAGATATTTGCGGTACACTTTCAATTTAAACAGACTCATCCCCAATACATCTTGTGTAACATAAACTATTCAGCACAAGACAGTCTTATCTTACTGGAGATGTGAAGAACAGGTTGTAAGTTACATAGCCTGATTACATTCCAGTAATTGCAGGCAGTCAGCAAATCCGCTGTTTAATTGGAATACATATTGCCGAGAAAGAGAATGAAACACCAGGTTTATCAGGGGACGATTTGAGATGGTGTAGTTCTTGTTTGCTGTTAAGGCAATGGATATTTTCAAGTATCAGTGGGCCCTCTTCTGTATCCTTTCCCGTCTCCTCAAATGGCTCAGCTGGGGAAAACAAAGCCATTCCATTGGAAACTTCGATCGTTACTTTCCGAATCAGTTTTGCCCCTGCAATCACATTTTATTCTCCATACACCTGAGTTCATTGTTTTAAAAAAAACTTTAAGGTCGAATCTTCCTGTTGTTCCTGGAGTATCATCGATCCCAGTTCATCACCAGCCAGATTTTTTTTCTAACCCCCCCTCCATTAATTAAGCACGCTCTCTGCAAACCTTTCCAGCCATAGATCTTCCCGTACATCCTGGCCATTTGGAAACCCCGCAATGAAATCCCGACGTGATTTGTGGCTGAAGGCCACTCTACCGCTCTTTGTGTCTTGAGGTCACAATTCCAGGCATAACTTTCTAAAATGCAATGACTTTGCTATCTGCCTGATTTTGCCATTATGCTGCTTTATGTAAACATTTGTTTGCAAGCACTTCTCTGTAAGTTATGAGAAATGTCTGGCAGTCAATTGTTTAGAAAAATAAGAGTTGCATTATTCCTTCACTCCCATCATAACACTATACTCTTTATCTCATCACAAAACACAGCACTCATAACAACACAGATCCCACTCAATTGTCATCCTCCTAGTTTGGTAAGAAAGAGTGCTTTCGCCCTGACAGTTACAAGTTGTGTGATTCCCGTGCAGAAGGCCAACGACCCTGTGCCTGAAAATGAAGAAAGATCATTACCAACCGGTTAACAACAATGTTTAATTATCTCTTCCAATGTTTATGCGGCGGTGATGAGATTGTGCCGTGTGTGGTTTCTGTCGCTTGTGATGTGACTCCATCCATTAGCTAAGGTTAAAATTATGCGAGCGAACAAGTTATGTATTGATTAATCAAAGATATTTGAGGTGAACAGGTTCAGATTGACGAGTAAAGATGAGAATTATCATGTCCTAGTGGCGGTTGGAACTTTTTTTATAGAGCAAAAGAAAATGAAGATAGACAACGTATGAACAACTCAGGTCAAAAGCACGCTTTAACCTCGTGTTTGAAATGTAATCACTCTTGACATAACGGACATGGGGACGCCGTTTGCACTACACAAACGGATAACTTGATTCAGTGAGAACGACAAGATCAGTTGCTAAATGGGATGGCTGATTGAATGGCAGATAATGGTCAGATGCTGGCAAACTACAGGATAATTCCTCTGGTCTATTTGAAATTACTTCTCTGGTACTTCACATTCAGTTCCGTTGACATAATGCCTTAACTGCCAATTCTGCTCGCTAAGATGGCTTTCACATTTGTCAGCGTAGGACTTCCTCGCGATTGCTTTGGCGTGTCAACCACATATTTAAAAATAAAGAAACATTGAGTTGGGAATTGACAGATGAGAGATCGACCAACTGAGTGGTAATGCACATCGCCCTTACTCTCGCTTTTTTCTCCATTCCAGGTAAATGTCAACGTCTAATCACAACAGATAAGACAGAACTTCAGGATGCGTTCTGAGAAAATTGTCATTATCTTAGCGAACTGTATGAACATGCTGACTACGATTGTGTCGATGCGAATTTACCTTTATTTCAATTAATTACCATGATATTTTGTGCTGAAATAACTGCAGTTCAATTTTCTCCTTTTTTCAGATTTTGTAATGCAGGTGTTGAATTAAATTTTTAAACAGCGTTAGTTTTAAATAATTTAGTTGGTTATATTAATAATGAAAACTATTGCTCTGTTTGCATACGTTATCTCTACTACAAAACTGCGAAACTTGTGTATGAATGAAAGGCATCAAGGAATATCAACTGCTTTGTATTTGAAACCCCATTAAATACGTTGTAAAACAATTGGCCAAACTGTTGTATCGCGATTTATTTTAACATCGTCCGCCGCCGCCAAATGTCCCAAATGCAGGAACGAATGTTCCCTTAGTCTGTCTGCATTCATATGCAACGTTGCTGGATTTTATCAATAAACGTACATTGACTAAACACTTCAGTCAGAATGTGTGTTCCGTCGTTGTTTATGTTCTATCTAAAACTTGGATGTTGCAATTATTTCAGTTTCTTTTAACGCAGCAATTATTTAGAGAATATGAAAGAAAACAGTGTTGTTGTGGTAGTTAATGGCAACGTCTCCTGTATTGACATGGGCACTCATAATGTCTGGGTGCATGGATGGAAGGGGCGCGGGGTGTCTGTGTGTGTGTGTGCGGGATGGGGTGGAGGAGAGGTGATATTTGTTTGATGCATCCAGCAAGGTTTCTTGAAGCAATATGGGAACAGTCAAATAGGGAATGGGCCGTACCAGATCTACTATTGGTGAATCAGAGCAGCGAGGTGACACGAGTATCAGTGTGGAAGCATTTCGGGAAGGGACCATAATCACTACGTTTTAAGTTACTTATGGATAAGGAACAGAGTAGACCTCTGCGCTAACCTGTGGAAAGGCGATACGACAATATTAAGCAGCAATTGGGTAATGTTCATTTGGGCGGCTGTTTGAGGATAAATCCACGTCTGTCATGTGGGAACATTTTAAAGGCCAGTTGATTAGAGTTCAGGATCAGCATGTTCCTGTGAACCTGACAGAGAAGGATTGAAAGATTCGGGGATCTTGAATCACAAGAAAAATTGTGAGCTTAGTCAAAAGAAAAGGGGGCAGCTTTAGGAAACTGAAGACAGACAGAGCCATCGACGAATATTAACAAAGCAGAAATTAAAATTAATATGGAGGTATGAGGGTTAAAAGGGGGCATGAAATGTCTTTTGCAAACAGGATTAAGGAAAATCTCAAGGCGTTTTCTGGATTGGTAATGAGAAAGAGGGTAGCCAGCGACAGGGTAGGTCCACTTAAGGACAAAGGGAGGAGTTCATCCGTGGAGTCGGAGAAAGTGAATGAGGCTCTCAGCGAAACATTTGGATCGCTACTCCCAAAGGAGAAGGAGCTGTTGGATGATGAATCTGGAGAGGGGCATGTTGATATTCTCGGGCATGTCAGTATAAATCAGGAGGATGTGTTGTGTGTTTTGAGAAGCATTAAGATAGACAAGTCCCGGTATCTGATGGGACCTATCCCAGAATACTGAGGGTGACGAGGCAGGAAATTGCGGGGCCTCCTACAAAAACTTTGTATCGTCTTTAGCCAGAAGAGAGCTCCCGAGGGATTGGAGAATAGCCAATGTTGTTCCTTTATTTCATAAGGATAACAGGGATAATCTGCAAAATGCAATGAAAATTATCAATTCTTGCGCGCTATACAGACAATGCATACTATATATGGATAAGGAAAGGAGACAGTGCAGAATGTGGCTTTGCAGTCATAGCCAGGGTGTACAGAGAAACATCAAATTGATGCGAGGACCATTCAAAGGTCTTATGGCAGCACGGGAGAAGCGGTTCTTGAATCGGTTGGTACGTTTTTTTCTAAATGGAAAACGTGGAAAGAGAGAATGCCGGGGTGCGTGTGGTCCTTCATTATGCTGGCTGCTTTTCCGAGGCAGTGGGAAGTGAAGACAGATTCAGGGGATGGGAGGCTGGTTTGCGTGATGGTCTGGGTTTCGTTTACGACCCTTTGTAGTTTTTTTGTCGTCTTTGACAGAGCAGGAGCCATGGCAAGTTGTGATGCATCTAGAATTGGTAAGCTGAAGGGATGGGAAAGAATGGATTGTCTTCTCTTTTTCGTTGGGGTAGTGGAGGATGATGGGGATTCCAAGAAACTGTACACAATTGTGAGGTGTCAGGATAGACTATATGGGAAGTGCGTGCTTATTTTAACAGATAATTTCATGACTAAGGGTGATAGATTTCCACAGGTTTTTGGAAATATTAGAGGGGAGATCAGAAACAAAAATCACACAGAGACCTGTGGGTCTCTGCCATTCACAGCCTTGAGGGTAATATGTACAGAATGCCTCAACGGTTTATGGATATCCATCGCATGTTCCAGAAACTTTAGAGCTACGGAGCAAATGCAAACGGTGGAATAAGGTTGCTCGTTTCATTTTCGGATGGCGACAGAAATGATGGACCAAGAGGCGCTTTTTGTGTTTTGAGATCACTGCAATTTCATGATATGTTACACCATGTTGTTATTTAGAAGAATAAATGGTGATCTCATGTCAACTTCGACATTCCCGATGGGACTCAGAGACTATAATCGGCTAGGAATGCTCATTAAACTCTGCATTCCAACGATATTTCCACGTACGCCAGATGTCTCTTCTTAACTTCACTTGCCATTTTTATTTCCCCTCAGCTCCAGTTGCCTCCAAATATATGTAGAAGTAACCTTGGCAAATATGTTCGGTGCAGCCGGGACATCCCCATTTTTCCTGGTTCTCGCCACAGTGCTTCGCCCCTGAGTCCCGCTATTGCCCCATTTCAATGCAGGATAACCCCTGTCATCCTTCTTTCCTAATTTACACATTCACACTTTGTTCTCGGTAATTCGAATTCCACCACACCCATTTATGTTTCCTGAAATGTCCTGTACAGACTGATAACGGGTATTTAATATACCATTGAGCGAGAGCATCAAAAAAGCGGCCCACTGATATTGACCATATGAGTCCCAACCCGTTTGCTAACACATCCTGTAAATGATTTATCAGATGCAATGACACACAGTCGCATTTATTCCTGCCTCTCTCGTAAACAAGTAGTTTTATTTTGTCTTCATTTGCAGCGGTTTGCCGTCCAATTAAATACATTTCTAGGAAAGGAAATAAATCGCACACCTCCTGCCAGGCGGTCTTACAAACGTGAACACCCTGCAACAATCTAGGGGAGTAACTAATTGCCACAGAACGTGAATCAGTGGCTCACTGCCTGACTATATGAACAATATACTGAACTGTGGAATGTTCACATCTCAACTGAAATCAATTGCTCACTGCCTGACTATGTGAACAATACACTGAAATGTGGAGGGTTCCCATTTAATCAGTGTTAGAAAATGACCATCTTGCTCCTTTTTGCCGAACATGACTGAGCTGGGCTTGACAATTTCATTCTTCCACAGACCCATACGTGCATGTGAACGATTATTGCAGCGATTAAGACACATACAGCAGATTTGTTTAGACCAAAGACCATGATCACTGATCTCCTTTTATTAGTTCGAGAGCAGGCTCTTTCAAACGTGTCGCTCATGGAATCATTCTTTTATGTTTTCTCCATCAAGATGGACAGTTTACGGATAGATAAGGAGCTACACGATAAATGGAAGAACCATAAAGACGCAGAGGGACCTGGGTGTGCAAGACCACAGATCTTTGAAGGTGACGTCACAGGTGGAGAAGGTGGTGAAGAAGGCATATGGCATGCTTGCCTTTATAGGACGCGGCATAGAGTATAAAAGTTGGGGTCTGATGTTGCAGATGTATAGAACGTTGGTTCGGCCGCATTTGGAATACTGCGTCCAGTTCTGGTCGCCACACTACCAGAAGGACGTGGAGGCTTTGGAGAGAGTGCAGAGGAGGTTTACCAGGATGTTGCCTGGTATGGAGGGGCTTGGTTATGAGGAGAGATTGGGGAAACTGGGGTTGTTCTCCTTGGAAAGAAGGAGGATGAGCGGAGACTTAATAGAGGTGTATAAAATTATGAAAGGCATAGATCGGGTGAACGGTGGGAAGCTTTTCCCCGGGTCGGTGGTGACGTTCACGAGGGGTCATAGGTTCAAGGTGAAGGGGGGGAGGTTTAACACAGATATCAGAAGGACATATTTTACACAGAGGGTGGTGGGGGCCTGGAATGTGTTGCCGGGCAAGGTGGTGGAGGCGGACACACTGGGAACGTTTAAGACATATCGAGACAGCTATATGAACGGAGTGGGAATGGAGGGATAAAAAAAAGTGGTCTAGTTTGGACCAGGGAGCGGCGCGGGCTAATTGTTCTTTGTTTCTCGTTTCAAGGCTTCATTCTATGATCATCTTGCTGGTGCCAGTACAGAGCGAGACTGTGGATAGTTGGGAACCTGTCTCGAGGGCAGGGAATTCAGATGGTGTTCGGAAAGCAGATGTGGAAATGAATAGGGTTGGGAAGCATTTTCTGATCAGGGCCTGTGTGATCTCCTGGAATCGTTTCGATCGCCACAGGGGGTCGGAGAGGAATTTCCCAGATTTTTTTTCTCCATATTGGCCCTGGGGTTTTCACTCTGGGTTTTCGCCTCTCCCTGGAGATCACATGGTCTGGAATGGGGGGGGGGGGGGGCGAGTTAATAGGTTGTGATGAACAAAGCATCGTAGCTGTGAGGGACAGCTCGGTGGATAGGATATTAGGATGTAGATAGGCTGGAAAATTGGGCGGGGATCCTGGATTCAGGATTCAATCCTGGACCGGGGAGCGGCGCGGGCTTGGAGGGCCGAAGGGCCTGTTCCTGTGCTGTATTGTTCTTTGTTCTTTGTTTTTATAACATTTGGCACCACGATAAACTGAATTTCAATAAACAATTGAAGAGTTAAGTTTTTTTTTTAAACGATGAGTGAAACTAAAATAATGTCACAACATTAATTTGAAAAAGTGTGGGTTGAAGTGTGTCTACTTCAATGCAAGGAGCATCCGGAACAAGGTGGATGAACTTGGGGCGTGGATTGCTACTTGGGACTACGATGTTGTGGCCATTACGGAGACGTGGGTAAAACAAGGACAGGAATGGTTGTTGGACGTTCCGGTGTATAGATGTTTCAGTAAGTGTAGGGAAGCTGGTAAAAGAGGTGGAGGAGTAGCATTGTTAATCAAGGATAGTTTAACGGCTGCGGAAAAGCACTTTGAGGGGGATATGCACACTGAGGTAATATGGGCTGCAGTTAGAAACAGGAAAGGAGCGGTCACGTTGCTAGGAGTTTACTATAGGCCTCCAAATAGTAATAGAGATGTGGAGGAAGAAATTGCAAAGCAGATTATGGATACGTGTGGGGGTCACAGGGTAGTTGTCATGGGGGACTTTAACTTTCCAAATATTGATTGGAACCTTTGTAGGTCGAATAGTTTGGATGGGGCACTTTTTGTGCAGTGTGTGCAGGAGGGTTTCCTGACACAATATGTGGATAGGCCGACAAGGGGTGAGGCCACATTGGATTTGGTACTGGGAAATGAACCGGGCCAAGTGTTAGATTTGGTTGTGGGAGTGAACTTTGGAGATAGTGACCACAATTCGGTGTCTTTTGTTATTGCAATGGAGAGGGATAGGGCCGGACGGCAGGGCAAGGCTTACAATTGGGGGAGAGGTAATTATGATGCGATTAGGCAAGAATTAGGGGGCATAAGATGGGAACAGAAACTGTCAGGGAAAGGCACTGATGAAAAGTGGAACTTTTTCAAGGAACAAATACTTGGTGTCCTTGATAGGTATGTCCCTGTCAGGCAGGGAGGAAATGGCCGAGTGAGGGAACCGTGGTTCACGAAAGAGGTGGAATGTCTTGTGAAAAGGAAGAGGGAAGCTTATGTAGGGATGAGGAAACAAGGTTCAGATGGCTCGATTGAGGGTTACAAGTTAGCAAGAAATGAGCTGAAAAAGGGGCTCAGGAGAGCTAGGAGGGGACATGAGAAGTCCTTGGCGGGTCGGATCAAGGAAAACCCCAAGGCTTTTTACTCTTATGTGAGGAATAAAAGAATGACCAGGGTGAGGTTAGGGCCGGTCAAGGACAGTGGTGGGAACTTGTGTATGGAATCAGGAGAGATAGGCGAGGTGATGAATGAATACTTTTCCTCAGTGTTCACCAAGGAGAGGGGCCATGTTTTTCAGGAAGAGAAGGTGTTACAGGCTAATAGGCTGGAGGAAATAGATGTTCGGAGGGAGGATGTATTGGCAGTTTTGAATAAACTGAAGGTCGATAAGTCCCCTGGGCCTGATGAAATGTATCCTAGGATTCTTTGGGAGGCGAGGGATGAGATTGCAGAGCCTTTGGCTTTGATCTTTGGGTCCTCGCTGTCCACGGGGATGGTGCCAGAGGACTGGAGAGTGGCAAATGTTGTTCCTCTGTTTAAGAAAGGGAATAGAAATGACCCTGGTAATTATAGAGCGGTTAGTCTGACTTCGGTGGTTGGTAAATTGATGGAAAAGGTCCTTAGGGATGGAATTTACGACCATTGAGAAAGATGCGGATTAATCCGCGATAGTCAGCACGGATTTGTGAAGGGCAAATCGTGCCTCACAAATTTGATAGAATTTTTTGAGGAGGTAACTAGGTGTGTTGATGAAGGTAGGGCGGTTGATGTCATATACATGGATTTTAGTAAGGCGTTTGATAAGGTCCCCCATGGTCGGCTTATGATGAAAGTAAGGACGTGTGGGATAGAGGGAAAGTTGGCCGATTGGATAGGTAACTGGCTATCTGATCGAAGACAGAGGGTGGTGGTGGATGGAAAATTTTCGGACTGGAGGCAGGTTGCTAGCGGAGTGCCGCAGGGATCGGTGCTTGGTCCTCTGCTCTTTGTGATTTTTATTAATGACTTAGAGGAGGGGGCTGAAGGGTGGATCAGTAAATTTGCTGATGACACCAAGATTGGTGGAGTAGTGGATGAGGTGGAGGGCTGTTGTAGGCTGCAAAGAGACATAGATAGGATGCAAAGCTGGGCTGAAAAATGGCAAATGGAGTTTAACCCTGATAAATGTGAGGTGATTCATTTTGGTAGGACTAATTTAAATGTGGATTACAGGGTCAAAGGTAGGGTTCTGAAGACTGTGGAGGAACAGAGAGATCTTGGGGTCCATATCCACAGATCTCTAAAGGTTGCCACTCAACTGGATAGAGCTGTGAAGAAGGCATATGGTGTGTTAGCTTTTATTAACAGGGGGTTGGAGTTTAAGAGCCGTGGGGTTATGCTGCAACTGTACAGGACCTTGGTGAGACCGCATTTGGAATATTGCGTGCAGTTCTGGTCACCTCACTATAAGAAGGATGTGGAAGCGCTGGAAAGAGTGCAGAGGAGATTTACCAGGATGCTGCCTGGTTTGGAGTGTCGGTCTTATGAGGAAAGGTTGAGGGAGCTGGGGCTGTTCTCTCTGGAGCGGAGGAGATTGAGGGGAGACTTAATAGAGGTTTATAAAATGATGAAGGGGATAGATCGAGTGAACTTTCAAAGACTATTTCCTCGGGTGGATGGAACTATTACAAGGGGGCATAACTATAGGGTTCATGGTGGGAGATATAGGAAGGATATCAGAGGTAGGTTCTTCACGCAGAGAGTGGTTGGGGTGTGGAATGGACTGCCTGCAGTGATAGTGGAGTCAGACACTTTAGGAACATTTAAGCGGTTATTGGATAGGCACATGGAGCACACCAGGATGGTAGGGAGTGGGATAGCTTGATCTTGGTTTCAGATGAAGGTCGGCACAACATCGTGGGCCGAAGGGCCTGTTCTGTGCTGTAATGTTCTATGTTCTATGAAAAATTGAAGCAAGTGATTAGTAAAGATGACCAAGTGACGGGTTGATTAGCTTACTCCCATTCCCAGGCTGTTCATTTGCAAACCCGCAACCATTGTAAATTGGTGCTTGTATATATGTTGGTGGGAAAGGTGAGAGTGATGGAGAGTCACAGGACTAAACAGAACAAAATCATTCTCCCTCACTGACTTCCTCAATGACGCACATGCACACCCACTCTCAGTAACTTACAATCCCACACTGTCTCTGCCACACCCTCTCAGTTATTCTCACTGTCACACACGGAAAATCACTCAATCGCACTTCAACACACACACACACACACACACACACACACACACTCAATTACACACACTCACTGACACCCATGCACAATTGCTTTCACTCTCTCTGTGTACCACAAACACACTCTCATTCTCACCACTATGTACACACAAACACTCCTTACCGCATCCTCACCGGGCCACCATACCTTTCCTCCGCCTCTGGGTCCGCCACGACTTCACACATCCCAAGGCGCCCGTGACTTCATACTTCCCAGACCGTTCGCAAATTCGCCGTTCAGCGGCCCACCTCAAAACCTCTCCCTCCACTCCTGCAGTAACGTCTCGACATACTAACACACGCGATCTGACCACTGCCTCTCCGCCCCCTGTTTTAAATTAAGTCGGGGCCACTTCAGGACTCCCGCATTGCATTCTGGTCAAATCACATCATTTCCAGCCCCGCGCTGCTGCAGCTGTTTCGAGCTGGACTGACCTGTGAATCATTCCTTCCCACGCTGGACTCGAATATAACAACTTACTTGGGACTAACTGCGTGCTGCTGCGTCAATCTGTTTGGTCGCTGCATTAGTTGCTGAAAAGCTTACAAAATGGCCTCTTAACAACAAATCAACAGAGAGACCAAAGTGTTATTGGGCAATCAGGTTGACATCATTTTTTAAAAAGCTTGTCCATTAAGATTTCAATGGCTGAGGCCAATGACTGGGCGATCCGGATCCAAATGTCTGCTGGCCAGAGGCTGAAGCAGCCGAGAATAGCGGTTTCGTCTTGGTGTGAAATACAAATTTTAAACTGAATGGTAAGCAGCTCAAAAGCAGCATTATTTAAACACAACTATCCAGGATGCCAGCTGTGTATTCACATATAAAACAGAAACATCTCCGTTAAGCTGCCAAACGTACTACCTTGTGTGCAGAAATAATCAACTCATTCGGGGTTAAATTTGAGAAACAAAACGGATATGGCCACGTTTATGTGGGCATTTCACTGGGCTCCAAATACTCAGAGGGAGACTTCCAAATTTGCAGGGAGCAGACAAATGTGCAAGGCATGTAAAAAGGATGTAGTGAGGAATTTTAAATCACAGAGATTAAAGATCCGATGAATTAATGTAAGAATAAAGCATAAGGAGAGAGAATATTTACCGAAATGCTTTCAAGCTAATACTTTGATTGCCATGCTCTTTGTCTCATGATGAATAAGAATGAATTTCTTGATCTGATGTTAAGGCACGAGCTGTATCAAGTGGAGAAAATATCCATGGGGAACATATCGGTAAAGATGTTCTTGTATCACAGATTTTCCCAAGGAGTGACCCTTTGAAATCACCTTGCAAGTCATTTCGCCCGAAAGCAATTACGGATGGGCAAATCCCGCAAACGAATAAACAAAAAAACAAATAATGCTGATAAGCAAGTGAAAGTCAAATGAGATCGTGGAAGATACCGCATTCTGTGACATTTATCAATAGGGCTATTGATAAATAACTTAGAGGGAAATTAATCTCCGCTGTCTCAAAATGAGTGCAAAAACCGCAACTCGCCAAGGCTATTTCAACAGCAGTTTGAGAACACCTTATCTCCAATTCTTCGATCGATATGGAAAACATATGCTTGTGAAGACAGCCGTCGTATGTCCCCCATCAATATAATTTCCATATTAAAACGATATCGCCGTTATTTTAATTTTGTTTGGTCAGAAATCTCGAAATATCTACTTTGGAACACTTGAACATTTCCCAACAGGGGATGTATTGCATTGGATCAAAAATTGGCTTTCTGAATGGAAATGGTGATGGCCAATGCATGTTGGCTTTGCCTTGGACCCTTACTTCCCATCAATGACCGAACATCTGCATCTGATCCAAAATGGTGTCAAATATCTGTAGTATACTGTTTAAATGTGATTTCATCAAAAAACAACCGCACATATCTCATATCTACAACACTGTAGACCAATATTTCTCGGTCACATTTTGCTGTTTATTGCTGGTAATACCACATCAAGCTGTATTTCAGAAGACGATGTCCGTGCGCCTCTCACATCATTGTCCAAATTAATTCATCTCGCCTTTTTCTGACGAAACATATGGGCACTAGTGCACTCTATTGTTCTGTAGGACAGTTGTATGAACCAGTGCACTCGATTGTCACAATTGCTTATCCAGCTCTCTTGAAGAAAAACGTATAAAATCGTAAAACCCCTTGAGTGTAGAAGGAGGCCATTCGTCCCATCAAGTCACCCAAGGCTGAAATCGAACCCGGGTCCCTAACGCTTTCAGGCAGCAATGATAATCACAGTGACTATTTGGCCATCGTGTATATTTCACGCATTCCACTGCCTTGTTTGTGGAGACACAGAGTGCCATTCTGCATTGCATTCCACTCCGTTGTTCACGAGAGCAAACTCAATTGTTCTGTAGAGGAGCACCCTTGCGTTCAATGCACAGTCATATTCTGAAAACAACATCCTTCTGTAGCATTGAACCGCCCATCTGTGTCCCATTCCACTCCACTGTTCAAAGCAGCACACTCACTTGAACTGAAGATGGGGACCTATGTGTTTTATTTCCATTCTGCAGTTCATACACGCCTACGACCCTGTCCTGCAGAAGAAACTCTCGGCGTTACCTTAGATTATATTGTTTATCATGGAAATCATAGAAACCCTACAGTGCAGAAAAAGGCCATTTGGCCCATCGAGTCTGCACCGACCACGATGTTTATATTAAAACATCAGAACGTTTAACACGTCCAGCTGCACCGACCACGATGTTTATATGATGACATCAACTGACCTCCAGATCAACATACATATCTAATTTCGAAACTATTGTTCAAAAAACATATAGAGTTTGAACGTAGATTCCTATGTGCCACGTCAGTCTATTGTTCACAATGACCCATCCTGTTAAATGACAGAATAACATCCCAGTTGTCCAGTCCACTCTCATGTTCACAGTATCATATCCAGCTGTAATGTCCAGAAATGTGTCTGTTTTACCTTAACCTTATCGTTTACAATACCACATCCTGTTGTACTGGAGAAGGACATCACTATGCTGGACCCCAGTCCATATTTCACAATTCGACATTCAACTGTGTTTTTGAAGAACATCCCTGTGTTCCATTCCAATTGATTTTCACGAAAACTCAGCCGTTGTAATGTAGAAAATATTTTGTACAATGGAACTCTTTATCACAATATCACATCCAGCTATGTTACATATGAATAATGATGGTCTCTAATCTACTAGATAAATCTCAGTAAATCAGTTAGCTGTGCTGTAGAAGTATTTTTCGATGTTTTTACTCTCTGTTCAATATGGAACATTAATCTGTACTGCAGGGATGATTCATTTGCTCAAATCCACTTGATTATTCTGAATACTGCATCCAGCAGTACTGTATTGGAATGTCTCTGCACAGCAGTACATGCTGCTGTTCAGTGCAATACATTCAGTTGAACCATATAAGTATACTTGAACTAAAATAAATGATATATTGTCCAATAACATATCCAGCTCCAGTGGAGAACTATATTGCTTTGTCACATTCTACTTAATGATGAACAATCAAACGTTCTGATGTTTTGCAGATGAGTCTTTCTCTATTCGGTTCAACAAAATATTGTTCACAATAACACGTCCAGATGCATTCCAAGCGAACATCTCTGCACTCATTACCAGTCAGTTTGTTCACAATTTCAGAACAAGTGTTTCTGCAGAGAAACATATTGTTTTCCAATGTTCACTCATTTGTTTGCAATGGCACAACCAGCTGTCACTGTTAATTTTCTAATAATTGTGTTCTAACCCGCGGATAATATGAAAAGCAAAAAGTTTGAATATGCAATGTCAGTCTGTTCCTCCAGGAATACACTTGGTTTAAATAATTGCTGAATGGAGTATCGATTTGAAGTCAGCCAAAGCACGTAGGATTGCAACATGATGCCAAATACCAGAATTATCTATATCAATACCTGATTGCTCCGGGATTGATGTTCCAAATCTGGAAAAAGGAATCCTGTGGATTTAAAGGAGAACTTTGCATGGAAGTATTAATTAATCAGGTTCCACTTCAAGTCATTCATACAGACCAATCCAATAGTATCAACCCAAATACCTGTCAGGAATAAGTTGCTGTATAAAAACGTGGGTTAAAAAGGGTTATTCTGCCGTTCAGTGATTGGAACTAATGTTATTCATTTTGGGATCTTAATAAATGCCTCTCGTTTGTTGCTTCCAGTCAGTAGAAAAAGCAGAGTTCGAAACGTTTCTCAATTAAGTTGTATAAGGTCGCAGAATGTTCTTTTACAAAATCCGTAGAGAAATGCTCAGCTGAATTCAAGAAGGCAATCTGGACCATATGAATTGTGATATTCACTCAGTGTGTGAAGTAAGAGATGTCATCACCTCCAGGAATTGAAGCCCTCTTGATTAATGCTGACATGCAGGTTTTGATTAATGCAGGTCCAGTGTTACTGGGGGATATTGCAAAGTGGTTTTCTGTTAGACAGGGTCATTTTATTGTCAGAATTTTGCAAACAATCACAATGTGGAACGGATTTCCACTCGTGCAAAGGACGAGTATGTCCCATTTGGCATTGATTGCAATCGGGCAGTACATCTAATTAATTTACTTTACTTGGGAACTCGACATAAAACAGAAAATGTATGCAATTAATTCACTAAAATTCAAAAGTGACTGGACTGTAAACTGAAGGAGTATTTCACAAAATATTGAAGAAAAAAAGTAACGGGAGACTTGAATTCTGATAGCATGAGTGCTATATCTGCTCTGGAATTTATTAATGGGACAGTATAAACGGAGCTATCAGTGCATCTCACACTGTCCTCCCCCTCTCTGGAGTTTATTAATGGGAGAGTGTAGAAGGTAACTGTCTGTGTATCTCACCTTGCGCGATACCTGCACTGGAGAACTTGATGGATGAATGGAGAGCAATATATCTGTGTTTTTATCCCTCTGCTACATTTGGTCTGGAGTCCATGGGACAGTTCAGATGAAGACTTTCGGTCTAAAACAAACTCTGCTATATCTGCACTTGAGACCTTGATGGGACAGTGTAGAGAGAGATATACCGCACGTCACCCTGTGCTACGCTTGCAGTGGAGTGTATTCTTTAGACAGTGTAAAGGGAGACTTTCTCTGTGTCCCATCCTACACTACCTCAGTACTGGGGTTTATTGATGGGTAGTGCAGAAGGACATTTTCTCTGTGCCTCATCCTGTTCTACACTTGCACTGTAACATATTCTTTAGATAGTGTAAAGGGGGATTGTCTGTGTGTCCCATCCTGTTCTGCCCCTGTAATGACGTTTATTTATGGGACAGTGCAGAGGAACATTTTCTCAGTGCCTCACCCAGCTCTACATCTGAACTTTAGTGTATTCTTTTGACAGTGTAGTGGAAGGTTTTCTGTGTGCCCCACCCTGCGTTACCGCTGTGCTGGAGTTCCCAATGGGACAGTGCAGAGTGATATTTCTGTGTCTCTGTCCATCTGCTACATCTGCTATGGAGTTTATTCATGTCTCAAGGAGATGGATACTTTCTGTGGGAAACACCTCTGCTACACCTGCACTGGAGTTCATGATGGGACAGTATAAAGGGAGATGTGTGTGTGTCTCATCCTGTGCTGCACTTGCACTGAAGTTCATGATGGGACATTGTACAGGGACATTTTCTGTGCCTCACCCGCTATATGTGTACTGGAGAATGTTGTTTAGAAAATGTAGGGCGATATGTTCTATGTGTCCCTCCCTGTGCGACACCTGCACTAGAGTTTATTGATGGGGCAGTATAGAGGGGGATTTTCTGTGCATGTCACCGTGCGCGATACCTTCACTGAAGGTTATTGATGGGAATGTGTAGGGGCTCATTTTCTGTGTGCCTTTCCCATGCTACAGCTGCATTGGAGTTCTTGATGGGACAATGTAGAAGGCAATTTTTCTGCGTATCTTCCCCTGTGCCACACAATCCTTCACTGGAGTTCTTGACGGGACGGTGCAGAGGGACATTTTCTACGTATCTCCTCCTGTGCTACACCTTCACTGGTGTTCATAATGGCAGCGTGCAGAGGGACATTTTCTATGTATCTCGTCCTTTACTACACCTTCACTGGTGTTCATTATGGGACAGTGCAGAGGGGCATTTTCTATGAATGCCGCCCTTTGCTACACCTGCACTGGAGTTTGTGTGTGGACAGTGTATGAGGACATTTTCTCTGTATCTCAGCCAGTGCTACATCTGTACTCGGGTATTTGATTGGACAGTGCAGAGGGAGCTTAAACTTGTGAATGTTTGATGGGTTCAAGCTTTTGGGATATCCAGTTAGAACTTGGTTTATGGGACCATGACTTACCCCAGTATCGAACCTGTCAGTTATCTGCCATTGGACTGCCTGACTTTACCGCTTGGAGGGGCGGGTGGTGTAGGTCATTAACCTGACTCTGACTCTCTCGCTACATTGGAGTATTTCATTGGATGGCGTTGATGAGGTTTTCTCCGTGTTTCCCAGCGCTATCTCTGCCCTTCTCAGTTGAGATGATATCGTGAGGGGGCAGTTTTACTTTGCACCTAACCTCTGCTGCAAATATGCTGCGGGCGTTTGGTGCAAATATGTACAGCGATGTAACTCCACATTGACTGCGGCCTGGAATTAAAGAAAGGAAAAATGTAGTGGCCTCATGTTGTTTGTGAGTTCGGAATGTTAAGGGGATCGGTGCTTCTCGAAGATTACCTTTCATGTAAATCAATGTTTTAGCTGCCTTGGGACTATCAAGGAGGACAATATAAAATTAAAATATGGATAATTTTGCATCTGCCCAAGAGCATGGAATTATCCAGTCAGTTTTTTTTTAAATTATTGCCCGTTGTAGAGGAGACTTGTAACTGTATTGAACACTATGCTGTGTATGACCTTGAAGTGTTTGTTTGGACACACTAGGAAAAAACATTTTTGCTGATCTATCCCAGCACTCTACCTTTCCAGGAACTATATGAAGAGACAGGTTCAGAAGTAATTTATTTGTATCTAGCACTGTACTAGTCCTGCTCTAGAATTGTTTCACGTGGGGTGTGTGGGAGCAGGTTTGTTCACCATCTAATGTGTCATATGTGTCATCTGAGTGCTGCTGGCTGTACGAAGGATTGATTGGGAAGATTACAGGGAGGCTTGCTCTGCATCTAACAAGGTTATGGATATTCCTTCGGAAATCTTCATGATGCGTCTGAATTTGGGCTGTTCCTGTCCTGGCAGAGTTTGATAGGACACTGCAGAATGAACTTTTGAACCATATTTAATCAGAGGTCGTACCTGCACTGGTGATTTTAATGACTCCTGGGGATAGATATACATGACAGAAAGGGAAAGATATTCACGCAAATTCCTGAACCAGGGTGTTCTATGTATAACCTTAGTTTTTCGTCACCTGAAGTATTGTGTCCCTGTTCGGGACATCGAGGGGTGTCAGAGTCTGTGCAGAAACCATTCCTCAAAATGTTGACAGGGATGAGGAACTTCAGTTACTTCGATAGATTGGAGAATTTGAAGCAATTATTCTTGGAGAAGGGGAGTCTGAGAGGTCAGAGGCGATACGGCTAAAACTTTCCCATTGGTGAAATGATCAAGAACCAGCGGAAAGTCATTTGAGGGTATTGCCCAAGAGGGAATGGCGATATGAGGCTATTCATTAACTAAATAAGCAGCAAGAGGTTTGTATCTGGTGAACAGAGATACACTTGTCACTATCCAAAGAGAATCGCAGTGAGCACAGGCACAATGGGTCGAATGGTCTTCGTCCTGATTGTAACCAGTTTTCCTGTCCATGGGTCTAGAATTCAGGTAACACATGACATATTGGATGGCCAGTGTAAAATCACTGTAAGAAACCAATGATGGTGATTCATCAATCGATAAGGAAACCAATTAACCCAGAGAATTAAATGTTTGAGAGGCAGGACAATAAATGTTGCTATCCCATTTTATTAGTTAATGTGGACTAACATATTCTGTTCAGGGCCAGTGTCAATTGGTTCAACTATTCTCTGGAGTTAGTGATCAATCTGTACCGACCTGCACTGTGCTCAGCACGAAGATCTCTGATAGTCTAGTGTAAACACAGTAAGAAGTCTGACAACACGAGATAAAATTCAAACAGGTTGTTCTGGTTGCAAAAGCCATTAGCTTTCGGAGCACTGTCCCTTCGTCAGGTGAGTGGGAGTTCTGTTCTCAAACAGGGCATATAAAGACACAAACTCAATTGACAGAATAATGGTTGGAATGCGAGTCTTTACAGGTAATCAAGTCATTGAGGTACAGACAATGTGAGTGGAGAGAGCGTTAAGCACAGGTTAAATAGATGTGTGTTGTTTCCAGACATGACAGTTAGTGAGATTTTGCAAGCCCAGGCAAGTCGTGGGGATTACAGATTTTGTGACATGAACCCAGGATCCCGGTTGAGGCCGTCCTCATGTGTGCGGAACTTGGCTATCAGTCTCTGCTCAGCGACTCTGCCCTGTCGTGTGTCGTGAAGGCCACATTGGACAACGCTTACCCAAAGATCAGAGGCCGAATGCCCGTGACCGCAGAAGTGTTCCCCAACAGGAAGAGAACACTCTTGCCTGCTGATTGTTGAGCAGTGATCATTCATCCGTTGGCGTAGCATCTGCATGGTCTCCCCAATGTACCATGCATTGGGGCATCCTTTCCTGCAGAGTATCAGGTAGACAACGTTGGCCGAGTTGCAAGAGTATGTACCGTGTATGTGGTGGATTGTGTTCTCACGTGAGATGATGGCATCCGTGTTGATGATCTGGCACGTCTTGCAGAGTTTGCTGTGGCAGGGTTGTGTGGTGTCGTGGTCAATGTTCTCCTGATGGCTGGGTAGTTTGCTGCGGACAATGGTCTGTTTGAGGTTGTGTGGTGGTTTGAAGGCAAGAAGTGGGGGTGTGGGGATGGCCTTGGAAAGATGTTTGTCTTCATCAATGACATGTTGAAGGCTCCGGAGAAGAACGACTTGCCTGGGCTCGCAAAATCTCACTAACTGTCATGTCTGGAGACAATACACATCTCTTTAACCTGTGCTTAACTCTCTCTCCAGTCACATTGTCTGTACCCCTAAGTTGCAATGCTATGTACCATGTACCTGGTGGATGGTGTTCTCACGTGAGATGATGGCTTCCGTGTCGATGATCCGGCATGTCTTGCAGAGGTTGTTGTGGCAGTGTTGTGTAGTGTCGTGGTCACTGTTCTCCTGAAGGCTGGGTAGTGTGCTGCGAACAATGGTCTATTTGAGGTTGTGCGGTTCTTTGAAGGCAAGAAGTGGGGGTATGGGGATGGCCTTGGCGAGATGTTCGTCTTCATCAATGACATGTTGAAGGCTCCGGAGAAGAACGACTTGCCTGGGCTTGCAAAATCTCACTAAATGTCATGTGTGGAGACAATACACATCTCTTTAATATGTGCTTAACGCTCTCTCCACTCACATTGTCTGTACCTCTAAGACTTGATTACCTGTAAAGACTCGCATTGCAACCATTATTCTGTAAATTGAATTTGTGTCTTTATATACCCTGTTTGTGAATAGAACTCCCACTCACCTGACGAAGGGGCAGAGCTCCGAAAGCTAGTGGCTTTTGCTACCAGATAAACCTGTTGGACTTTAACCTGGTGTTGTGAGAATTCTTACGGTGCTTACCCCAGTCCAACGCCGGCATCTCCACATCTAGTCTAGTGTAAGACAGGATTATGAGCAACTTTGTGCTGTATCGGGGGAAGGAACCTGCCTCATCAGTTTATAACAGGAGAAGGCCAGTGACAGTATTTTACGCACCGACGTAATGAGTATATTCTCCGAAATGATGATGGGAAGTGATGCCACAAGTGGATCCACCTGTTCGACAGAAACATCAGTGGCGCAAATTTAATGTATGGGGGGAATTGGAAATGTTTCTGATTGAATCTGGAATCAGGTCTTTCCCCTGTCTTGACATGTGCCGTATTACACACTCTGCCATGTCTAGCAGGAAGCATCAGATATGAGAGAGATGACAATCTCAGGCAGCAGATTATGACAGGTCAAAATTCCCCTGTACATGGACAATGGCGCTGTTTACTGCTGTGATCCAACTTCACTGCGCAGAGTGATGCGCCTCTGTGGCCAATGGCCTCAGCAGGCGAAGTGAATTGTGGCATGAAGCAGGTCACGTTCATTGGAAATAGGCTGAGCTAATATCTATCCTCTTCACAGTGAGCTCAGACTGCCTGAAGTTGCTGGGAATGGCACGGAAAGTCTGTGGAGTGTTTTTAAAGCTGGAAGTTGGATGTTGCCATGGTTACACAAAATAAGGACATGTGGGAGAGGCCCTCCCTCTCGATTGCAGGTCAGAACCAGGTCAGTAATTCCAAGTTGTTCTGGTGTTGCTGTATGTGGAGAATGTCTGGTCCACACAAGCGTCAATTGCCATGGTGATTTTCTCAAACATCTTCCACTTCGTCTGGATATTTATAATGAGCCATTTCCGGATAGAAATTATATTTACGCCTGGCTGCAATTTCTAGAGTGTGTAATTGGACAAGCAATATAACTGTTACAGCTGTTCACACTATCATAATGAATGTGAGCAGGAGTCTATCAATCAGCCAGTCCTGCCAGCTCAAACATTCGATCAGATCATGACTGATCAGATTGTGATATTAGTTTCACTTTCCAGCCTCTTCCCCAAACCAATCAAATCTCAGTCAGCCAATTAAAACACAGAAACGTGTCCCTCAAATTCTGCTTCAGGCCTCCTTCCATTTGCCATCATTAAGTGACACTCGCCCACCAGATATTCCTGGCCCTGAGACATCTGGCGGATCACATCTATTTCCGTCACGTTTCCAACATCTCCCCAAAAATCTCAAGTAGCTCCCTCACCAAGTCCATCCATCCATACATCCATTACATCACCTCTTCAACCACTTCACCTTTCACTTCCGTATCTCCCACTTCACCAATCTTTACTCAATCTTTTTTCAGCTTCATGTGTTCGACCTATCCCTTCCAAAGATGTTCAACCCCTCTGCTCCTGTCTCCTTAACGCCAGCGTCTCATTTTGTCCCCTCTTCACTCGCTCCCAGCCTACCTCCAGACAGCTACCAAAACGCTCCCCCAACTCCACTTTAGCAGTTCTTACTTCACCCGTTACTCCTGTATGTACCTGCACCCTGCTTCTCCAAAACATTTCACTCTCTTCCCCACCATTTCTGTAATTCCGCCTCCAATTCCATTCCTTCCATCTTTATTAGTCCCATTTCCATAAGTCCATTGTTACCCAAACATTCTTGGGTGGAATCTCTTCAATGAGTCCCAGCATGCGTACATTCCATTACCTCCCAATTCTGGACATCTTAAGTGATACCGTTTCCCTCCTACCTATCTGCACATCGCACTTCAATCACACCCCTGTCCAGCTCCATGCCGATCCAGTCCCACTGCCTTATGAATTCCATTAGTCCATTAAGCCCTCAATATCGTCAGCCATCCACTCCTGAAAGCTCTTACCCAAACCCTGTCAATCTCCTTAATTGGAACATTTCACTCCACTGTTTCTATTCTCACTCTCCTGTCCACGTCGGTTCCTGCACCTCCTCAATCCATTACATCTTTAATGCCTTTCCTTCACAGTATAAAATCTGCGATTCTGATACATTTTCCAGTATGCCAGAGCCAATTCAATGACTTCGTTGTCCCCTTTCTCCACGAGCTCCATGGGCACCTCCACACATCCACTGCCATTCCTCCTCTCAGCAACAAACATCCTCCCAGTTCTATCTTTCAGCGATATCCTTTCTCAAGCTCTTCAAACAACCCCTATATGATCATTACCACCTCCCAGTTAGGTATCTCTTCAAGTGGTGAGGATGATAAGTGGTGAGGATGGCGCAAAAAGTTCTCAAAGGCATATAAGCAAGGTAAGTGAATGGTTAAAACCCTGGAAGTTGGAATATCGTGTAGGAAAATGTATACACATTATCAGGAAGATTATTGGAGCTGAATATTAATCAAACACGAAACACTGCAGATACCTGCAACAGAGAGAGATTCAGGGTATTGGTACATAAAATATAAAAAGACTAACATACAGCTTCAAGCAGGAATAGAGTAGGGAGACTTAACGAAGTGAAGTGCGAGGTGGAACAAGGCCAGAAAGGGGCTGGAAAATACATATTGGAATGCTACTGTAGCAATTCAGCCAAAAACAAGTTTCGCGTCACCAACATCCTTTCTTGTGCATCAAAGGAAAAGGTCCCTCCTGCAGCTTACAGTCAGATATCCTTCACCTCGGCATCTATGAGCCTAGTTCTGGTAAAGTTAGGGGTTTAAAAAAAATCCGCTGGATGCGACCCACATTGCGAGCCTCAGTCTCTCAGTAAGGCAGCTCCTACTATAGGAAGGACACAGGAAGATAGATTGATGATCTACTGTGGTCTTTTTGGTCGCTATAACATCCAGCTCAGGTTCCACTTCAGCCCGGATGCCGACTTCTTCGCTGCTTATTTCGGAGTCCATGACTTCACTATACTGAGGGGAGAACACTCAGTCAACAATAAGCTGTGGACTGTCACTGGCAGGGCCTATCTCCATTGCCTGTAGCGGGATACCTCGGGCAATGACACCATGATCCTGAGGTAGCTTCAGTGCTTGTTTTGGATGCTATCTTAAACCTCGTCCTTGTAAGATACCGATCCTGTTTTCTCCATAACGATTGCAGGCCCATTTGGGACCATTCTGAAAGTTCCTTAAATGAATCAGGTCATCCGTTTCACAACTTATTTCCGACATTGTGGAATCAAAGTTTCTTTTTTGTTTTTCCTTTTTGGACACCACTCTATCTACTACGTTTGTTAATTATAGTCTAAATCTTGTTCGAACCGTCATTGCATTGACAGCGATGCTGGAGCCACACTTGTTGCTGTGTATGACGCGGTTGCGATACAGTTTGAAGAGGTCCAGTAAGCCGTTATGGTCGATAACTCTCAAAAATCATCTTTGGAGCATTGGTGGCACTTCTTCATACCAAATGCGAACACCAGCCCTTCCTTCTCAATTCGAGAATATCATTATTCTGCATACAACAGGGTGCAGGAGGTACAGACGATGGGCTACTCCATCCTGTTTATCCAACAATTGACACCACTGCACCAACTCTGTATGGGGAGGGGTCACAAGTTGAAATGAGAATTGAAATCCGAGAGTCGAAAAGGGCCAGAATGTTAATGACGGTAACTGGCGTTTAAGTTGAGATAAAGCCACTGCCTGCAGAGATTCCGAGGATTAGCTGTGATATATTCGTAGTAGGGTCTACAAGGGGGCAACATTGAAGCCACATTCAAGACACATTTTCTGTAATAAATTACTTACCACAAGAAGTATTTAACTCCGTGGTGTTCATTGGGTTGCTCCTTCCTAGATAGTTTTTACTTTATCCTCTACTGGATGTAATTACTTCCAATCTATTGACCACCTAAATACGTTACTTTGGCTGTTTGGAAAACGCATTTCTCCATCTCCAAGCGAACTTCTGCTCTGGAAATTCTGCAAGACTTTTGCTCGGATGGGCAGTTGTTTCTCTTTCAAAGCCACCGTGAACAAGACCTCATCTAAGTAGACTGCTATTCTGGTTAGCCCTCGAAGGGTATTCACCATAAATCTTCGAAGATGGCACACGCTGACATAATCCACAGCACAGACTGATGAAATCCCGAAGGGCAAAGGGGAACATTCTACAGTCCCTTTTGTGTGTCGGAAGTCACAGATATTTCAGGGTAACTCGTCCAATTCAAGTTTAGAGTAAGCGTAGCTCATGTCAAATTTGGAGGCCAGCTTGCCACTCCGTAACTTAGGGTACACATCTTCGATCCTGGGCATGGATTACATACCGAGCTTGGATACCAGACTGACAGTTAATTAATTGTCCCCAGAAAGACGAAGTGAAGAACAGGAACGATGGACACAACCCATTCTGCGAATTGCACGGGCCTTATTTTCACCACTACTTTATGTTGCGTTCGTTCACTTTCCACGTTTTCCAACTGGAGTCAGGGATTGGTTTGGCTTTGAAATACCGAGGTGTAGCATTAGTGTCAACATAGATCTTTGCCTTGACTCCTTTTATTTCACCCAGGCCCTCCTGGAAAAACTCCAGGGTATCCCCTGAATTAATTGTACAGTCCTCACAAACAGCCTCAAGATCTCCTGTCAGGTTAGCCAACTGGAATCATGCTGGCGCACATCGCTCACCCGTACTACAATGAATTGAAGATGATCTGATTGCTGTCCAAAACGCAATGTAGTCACTGTGGTGCCTCTAATTTGTAAAGGTTCCCGCGTGCAAGTCATTTGCTGGGCCTTCAATTCTTCAAAGCACAGATTTTGGATGCCCGATTGGAAGTGTGTATAAGTCTGCTCTCTGATAATGGAGACTGAGATGTCAGTGTCCTCCTTCATCTTCAAGAGATGGCCATTTACAGTCATTCAACTGTTCCCAGTTGTTACAATACAATTCGTTTGTAGTGTCCCTGTCTCTGTAAAAGATTCGCTGAGCAGAAACTGATAGCCAAGTTCCTCACACATGAGGACGGCCTCAACCGGGATCTTGGCTTCATGTCACACTATCTGTAACCCGCACGACTTGCCTGGGCTTGCAAAATCTCACTAACTGTCCTAGCGGGAGACAATACACATCTCTTTAACCTGTGCTTAACCCTCTCTCCACTCACATTTTCTGTACCTTTAAGACTTGATTACCTGTAAAGGCTCGCATTCCAACCATTATTTGTAAATTGAGTTTGTATCTTTATATGCCCTGTTTGTGAACAGAACTCCCACTCACCTGATGAAGGAGCAGCCCTCTGAAATCTTGTGGCTTGTGCTACCAAATAAACCTGTTGGACTTTAACCTGGTGTTGTGAGACTTCTTTCTGTAAAAGGGGACACCTGTATTGTACACTCAAATAATAGTCTTGGCTTTCTTCTTGTGTAGCACAAATGTTGCCCTCCCTGAAGCATCACTGTGGATTTGTACTTCGACAGTGCTTGCAGTTGTGATTCAACTGGCTGGTACGCCACTTTGGAGTACGTTCTTTCAGACTGTTAGTGCTGGCCTTGACTTTCCAGTGGTGACATTAGTATTCCTGTATTGAATGGGGCCATTTTATTCCTGATTCTCACAGGCACACTGCATTGAGTGTTGTTTTCATGTGATCCCTCTCCCCAGTTGGAAGGCATTGCTAGTTGATGCCTCGTATAACTGATCCCCTTGTATGGCATTTTTTTATTGACAAGGACATCTCAACGGACTTTTTCAAGTCCACATTCGGTTCTGCCAAAAGCTACTTTTGGGTGGTTAGGTCTTTTATGACACGTACCAGTCTATCTCACAGCATTTCATTGAGAGGTGATCCAATTTCGCATTGTTCAGAAAGTTTCAGGAACCTGGCCAAGAACTCATTGACAGATTCCACAGGTGATTCCCGAGCGATGTTAAAGCGATATCTCTGGAGTATTACAGATGAGTTCGGCTAGTAGTGGATTTTCATCAGCCGTACAAGTTCATTAAAAGTTTTCGAGTCGGTGCATTCGGAGAGGTTCGGCTTATGATTTCACTGAAAGTCGGTGCCAGGCATGCTGTTAGCAATGTCACGTTTTGTTTTGTCTCCTTCAATGATGTTAGCACGGAGGAAGTGATGCATGCAGTGTACTGGACCCGGTCTTCCCCAATTGTGTCATAGTTTTCAAGTTTCCCGAAAAGAGGATTAATGTTTTTTTTTCTTACCTGAGAAATTCTTGATTATCGGAGTTGTCTGTTTGTTTTTCTCCTCGCTACCAGTGAAATAGTTCAGCCAAATGCCAGTTTTCCGTCACCAACACCTTTTATTATGCCCCAAAGTAAAAGGCCACTCCCATGATTTACAACCAGATAACCCTCAACTCGGGACCGACAAATCAGTTCCGGATAAATCTACAGGCTTAATAAACCCAGCTGGCTGCTCCCCATTGGGCCAGTCTCCACTCACTTTATAAGGCATCTGGCCCTCCACAAACCCCACGGATAGAACTATTGATGAATTTTGTCATTGTCACAGCAGTTGCATTTCTGTTTTTTATATTGTATCTGGGCAACATCAATGTAGTTCAATGAAAATATTCACCCAGCGATCATTTTAATTGTTTTAGCCAGGCAGATATTATTACTGAGTGAATCAGATATGAAAGTTCAATTCAGATGAACGTGGGGTGCAGTCAATTCAAATACTCAAATTACTTTGATCCAATCTCAAAGTTCAAATGCATAGAGCGCATAACATTCCATCTGCATTCAACCCGCCACAGATCAACAGCTGACAACCCATTCATTTCAGCAGCAAACAACGCATCACATTTCGATAGTATGCAACATATCAGCGTTAACCTGCAGAAAACGCATCACTGTTCAACTGCATGCAACCCATCGCAGTCGCCCCTCTCTTCAGCTTCGAACAAGAGGAAAATGATCTCGAAACTTTAACTATGTTTCTCTTCACACAGATGTTGCCGGAGATGTCGAGTTTTTCCAGATTTTCACGTTCTCATTACAGATAATAATAAGCTTGATAACATTCTTAATTTCATAGAAACAAAACAACTTTCCGAAACACTCCCCTCCATCAAAGGCTAGTCGTATCCATCAGAGTAAAAAATAGTAATTTGGAATACTTTGACAGAACGATAATTAATATTAAACGCACAAAACATTGAAAATGTCTTTCGGAAACCTCAAGTAACAAAGGTGTGTTGTGTGTGTGCTTTCGGGATTCGCATTTCCTGTTCGTTGGGTGTTATTATTCTTCATAAAGAATGCAATTTATTACGTGTGCCATGTCGATACTAGTAACTGGAAAAGCAAGCTATATTTAACTAGTTATAGGTCTTCCAAGTAAAAGTGGTGTTGAGGGAGGGGTGTGTGGCGCGTGCAGCGTCTGTGCAACATGGATCTTGCAGCTGTAGACCTATCATGAATTCAAATGTTCTGTGAACTGTTTAGTGTGCTCTTGTGCAGCTCGGATGGCATTCAGAATGGCATTGAAGACAATGGCTCAAATACTGCTGGAGGGAAAGAGAAAAATCGGATAACACTTTCTGGATTTCTGAATAATCGGAAGTGATCCTGTTGAAACTTACGACATTTTTGCAGGTGTGTGACAGCTGAATGCATACATAGCGTTTCCTTGTCTGTGAGTCCCGAATAACCTATCAATTGTCAGAATGAGGGTCAGGTCAATTGAGAATGTGGTACGGAGGATGTGTTTCACTGAGATAGTGGTGCATCGTTCAAATTTCCTATTAAAATCAAAAGAAATGTTGGATATCTAAATCCAATGGACACCTCTGAATATGGATAGAGTGGGGAAATGTTGGAGATGTACTCCATGATCTGCCACGATCTCCTTGAGTGAGAGCTAATTTGCCGAATTCTTGCTTCAGCGTCTATGTTCCTTTGTTTTGAATATTTCCTTTAATTTGAACTACGAGGCCACCAAAATGTTTTTATTTTTTTCAGTGACATTATTTTAACACATTTTGAATGTGTTGATAAATCAATGTATAATTCCAACAATAAGTAAGATAAACTGATACAACACTTGCTGCAGGTGATAGGCCTCCATTGACTTTTGTTCGTTTTAGCTATAAGCTTTGCCATTTTTAATTTTGGTGGGGCAGGATTAATTTGTACACATGTTGAGACAGACAATGACATACATATTAAAACTGCACAGCAAAGCACCCGGAGATTGCTATGTTTCCACATTTTGATATATTCCAGGATCAGTCCATTCCAGGCACCAACTATGAAAACTATTAAATAAAGATAATTCTTATGGTGCAAATCCCGACATGTTCACAGTGGCAGAGTGGTTAGCACTGCCACCTCACAGCGCCAGGGACACAGGTTCAATTCCTGATATGGGTCACTGCCAGTGTGGAGTCTGCACGTTTTCCATGTGTGTGCGTGGGCTTCCTCTGGGTGCTCCAGTTTCCTCCCACAGTACAAAACACGTCCTGGTTAGGTGCATTGGCCATGCTAAATTCCCCTCAGTGTACCCGAACAGGTGCCGGAGTATAGCGACGAGGGGATATCCACACCCGCTTGATTGCACTGTTTCTGTCAGCCTACTTGCGACACTAATCAATAAACATTATTTTAATAAAAATGATTGGAAAAGCTTGTGACACTAATAAGTAAACGTTAAATGTGAAAATACCAGTTCGGAGGTAAGTTGAAGTAACTTTGTAATCACCCTCGTGCCGGATTTCTTTTTTTTGCCTTTGTTCACTGGTGACGTATCAACCAATTGGAAACGCGGAATGGTGTGTGTTATATTCAACTTTCCAGAAAACACACTTCGCCAATAGACAAGAAGTTTATCAGCAAATGTTCTACAATCGAAGATCTGAAGACTTCCCCATGACAAATATTCTACAATTATTCAGAATTTTGGGCGGATATTTTTTCCTGATGCCTGAAACCATTCATGTGCACAGATGGAAACTCAATTTAGTTGGTTCGCCAGAGACTACTTTTATCGTTAATCGTTCATGGGATATTGGCTTCCATGACAATATTTGAAGGTCAACAACATTGCTGTTGACCAGGTAAGGACGGCAGGTTTTCTTACCGAAAGGGCATTATTGACGCACATTGCTGTCATGGTTGTAATTGAATTTTTAATTCCAAATTGATTTTCCTTTAATTCAAATGTCATCATTTACTATGCTGGGATTCGAACATCGGTCCCCAGAGCATTACCCTGGGTCTCTGGATTACCATTTTGGTGGCAACACTACTTTGCCACTGTCTGCACCGTGTAAATATTTCTTTACTCGAACAAAGGATTGAACTTCGACTTCTGAGTACTTAGAGTCATAGATTCATAGAGGTTTACAGCATCGAAACAGGCCCTTCGGCCGCCCCTTTTTTAAACCACGAAGCTAGTCCCGATTGCCCGCGTTTGCCCAGATACCTCGATACCCATCTTAATCATGTAACTGTCCAAATGCTTTTTCAAAAGACAAAACTGTAGCCGTTTCTGCTACTCCCTCTGGCAGCTCGTTCCAGAAACGGACCACCTGCAGTGTAACAGAATTGCCCCTCTGCACTTTTTTTATCTTTTCCCTACCACTTTAAACCTATGCCCTCCAGTTTGGAACTCCCATACCTTTGGGAAAATGTATTGACTATCTCGCAGATCAATGACCCTTATTATTTTACAGACCTCTATACGATCACCCCGAGCCTCTTATGCTCCAGAGAAAAAAAACCCAGTCTATCCAGCCGCTGGTTATAACTCAGGCCATCAAGTCTCGGTCGCATCCCATTAAATATTTTCTGCACTCTTTCTAATTTAATATGATCCTTTCTATAATAGGGTGGTTATAACTGTACACAGTATTCCAAGCGTGGCATTACTAATGTCCTGCACAAATACAACAAGACGTCCCAACTTCTGTATTCAATGTTCTAACCAATAAAATCAAGCATGCTGAATGCCTTCTTCACCACTCTACTCCTGTGACTCTACTTTTAAAGAACTATGAATCTGTACCGCTAGATCTCTTTGTTCTATTACTCCCCACAACGCCCTACCATTAACTGAGTAGGTCCTGCCCTGGTTCGATCTACAAAATGCATCACCTCGCATTTATCTAAATTAAACTCCATCTGCCTTTCGACAGCCCACTGGC
The DNA here is from genome assembly GCF_964213995.1 of Mustelus asterias. NCBI lineage: Eukaryota > Metazoa > Chordata > Chondrichthyes > Carcharhiniformes > Triakidae > Mustelus > Mustelus asterias. The sequence goes on along the minus strand of NW_027590377.1, from coordinate 98,938 downwards.
CCAATTGATCAAGATCGCAATGGAATCCTAGACAATCTTCATCACTGTCAACTATGCCACCCATCTTGGTGTCATCTGCAAACTTAGTAACCATGCTTACTAAATTCTCATCCAAATCATTTATATAAGTGAAAAACAATAGTGGACCCAGCACGCATTCCTGAGGTCCACCGCTGGTCACAGACCTTCAGTTTGAAAAACAACCCTCTACAACCATACTCTGTCTTCTGCCATGAATCCAATTTTGTATCCATTTAGATACCTCGTCCTGGATTACGTGAGATTTAACATGATGCTGCAACCTACCATGCGGTACAATGTCAAAGGCCTTGGTAAAGTCCGTGTAGACAACATCAACTGCACTGCCCTCATCTACCTTCTTGGTTACCCCTTCAAAAAAATTCAATCAAATTTGTGAGATATGATTTTATACTCAAATCCATACTGCCTGTCCCAAATCAGCCCTTGCCTCTCCAAATGACTGTCGATCCTGTCTCTCAGAATACCTTCGAACAACTTACCCACTGCAGATGTGAAATTCACCGGCCTGTAGTTCCCAGGCTTTTTTCCCTGCAGCCCTTCTTAAAGAAAGGCACGACATTTGCAACCCTTCAATCTTCAGGTACCTCACCTGTGGCAGTCACTTCCAGTTGAAAGATGTTTTTTTTTTAACTCAGCGATTCACCTTCTCTGTCACTGCATGAAAAAATATTGTATTTTGCCTGCCAGAAATAATGTCATTTGTAATTTTTGCTTGTGGGATAAATTAATTATAGTCTCCAATCAGAATGTGGGTTTGAATGAAAAACTGACCCCCAATCCAACATTTGACTCGTAAATTGATTGCAACAGGAAACCATGTAAAATGTGCATCCTTCTTTGACGCATATTCACTGAAGTATTTGCATTTCTGACAGACAATCGTATCACTCAGACATTGCAGTTTCCATTGTGAAGTCCATGGATGGATCATGCCTTCTCCAGGCTGGATCTTGCTTGCAACTTTTTGCTTTGTTTATTTTCTAATTCTTCACGAAATTTATATTCCTTACGTTCACGAGAATCACTTCACCAACGTTGCCCTGCCGGAAAGTGCACAAAGGCGCTGTCATCTTACTGCATCATAAAATAACTACCTGCAAAGGGCCACAAAACCAGCGGGCAACATTTAAACCTGCAACGGTTCCTGGTTTTAGTAACTCCACCACCAAACATGCATTCTCTGTATGGGGATATATTACTCCTATTCAATCACTGCATGTTTGCAGTGTTCTGCACAGATCGTTTTTTAAATATTGAAACTAACTCTTCAAATATGTCAACCAGGAAGGGAAATTCACTTATATGCATTTAAATGGCAACATCAAATCACTGCGGAATTGTTTCCCCATAACCCATATCCTGGTTGATGGAAAAGGTGAACTCGATGGCTTTTGCGTTGTTTCTGAAAGCAAAGATCCTCTATGTGACTCCATCCATGGATGCTTTGTCATTTAGCAACCATGCATGATTCGTTCTGTTTCCGTCTCTGTAACAAGATTTCCATTCTGTGACATTACCCATCATTATATACACACTCTCTGATTCTTCCATGTAGTCAATGCGAGGACGTACGTGTGAAGAGCGAATATGTGAATCGAGGGCAGCAATGTCAGTAACCTTTGTGCCATTCTTTCACTTTCCACGCAGAAAATAAATTGACGTTCAATCTATCAGTGCAGTGTGATCTTTCTGCGTGAACCAAACTATGAATCTTACTCAGGTGTCGATATGAATACGAACTGTTCCAATCTACTCATTTATTTTGATCTTTGGGACACAAAAAAATCATTTTCTGGCTCAGGCATGAAGACCCGTGTCTTTGTGAAAACTTTACGTCAATATCTGGTCTGTGCATCACACTACTCTGAACATTTCATTTATTTTTGGTTAGGTCTTTGATCATAATATTCCGAGATTTCATGTGCTTCACTCAAGACTGTTTAATGCCCCGTGTAATTTTGATCTTGAATGTCAAAAGTGCTGTTTAAGGAATGAGTTAACACCGCCGCTTGTTCAGTTGCTGTTATTAATCTGTGTCTCCATGGAGTTAATCTGTGTCAACAGAGGCGTCTCGTAACTTATATTAAATGAATCAGTTCACTGTGATGTTCCACAGAGTCAACAAGAACATCACTGCAGGAACCGGACTAACCTGGTGAAGAGAGAGTGCTAAAGAGACTTCAATAATGGCGATAAGTTCTCAATTAGGCAGAAAAATCCGTTATTATATTCGAAATATATCAAAAATCTACTATCCACTTCTCGCTGCTATTGCTGTACCTGGTGAGTCTTCTCGTTCCATTAGTAACATTCTGAATCGTGTTTTGTTCTATGATAACAGTTGGTACATACATCATAAATATCAAACTATTATACTTATTCAACAGAATGGTTTAACTTTGTATGCAATTTTTAACTCATATACAACTTACTTTCGTTCAGACTGGTTTTGCACAATTGTGAGGTTCTGCCCTCCATTAGCTCCAATTTGGCAAGACTGGTGAAAGTAAATGAATCATCGCAACATGCTGCAATTCTGTAATGTTTCTGATCGGGGAGCATTATCGGGCGAATCATGCTGTTGATTAATTATGGGGAAGGATCACAAAACGGAAAGTTAATATGTGGATCTGCTTGAATCCTTGGCCAGAGCCGACGTACATGTCCATAATCATAGATTCAAGACGAGCTTGATGTTCCAGAGCATCAGAATTGTACTTTACCTTTTGCTGAGCCACTAATACCATTTTCATTAAACAAAACCCTCGAACAACAACCTGGGCAGCAACACACATTCGCAACCCAGCAGCAACAGACAGCCTGCCATGTTTCTGTTACTCAATGAAGACGTCCCCCTGCTCTTTTGGCTGAACTGAATCCTTCTGATGAACAGTTTGTGTTCTTCAAAAAATAATATTGTCAGTTGCCACATTCCGTTCACCCATCACTGTTTTGCATGGTGACACACACAACCTGGATGACAGGAATTTTAACATCCCAATTTTTGCTCCCCAATCCAATGGGCACTACTCCTGTCCATCTGTGGAACATGATGTGGAGATGCCGGCGTTGGACTGGGGTAAACACAGTAAGAAGTTTAACAACACCAGGTTAAAGTCCAACAGGTTTATCTGGTAGCAAATAAACCTGTTGGACTTTAACCTGGTGTTGTTAAACTTCTTAATCTGTGGAACAGCCAACAATAATTGTACATTTTAGACATTTATTGTGTCCAATTTTGACCTCATGTGCGTTCGGGATTTTAACTGCTCCACCAATTGCAGGCGCACTTTCAGGTGCCTTGGAGTTATGCTCCCCAAACCGCTCCCCTTCCCTAAATCTACAGCGACATTTAACATTTTTCTCTAAGCCGAGCTCATGGGGATCACACATTGTCACATTTCATTTTCTTCCCTGCCGCTGTGTCAAATAAAATAAATTTGTCTTCATTGATATTGCTCTTTTTTGGGACGTTTACATAGAGATATAGATACCATATTCATGCATCATACATATTTCATATGCCAATCAATCTAACTCATGTCTATCCATCTATCTATCTATCTATCTATCTATCTATCTATCTATCTATCTATCTATCTATCTATCTATCTATCTATCTATCTATCTATCTATCTATCTATCTATCTATCTATCTATCTATCTGTCTGTCCGTCTGTCCGTTTGTATACCTGTCTATCCTTCTGTCTGTCTGCCTATCTGTCTATGTATATAACATATATATCCTTCTCAAGCAATTATTAATGGTATACACTTGACAATTAGTCCTGATATCGAATCTGATTTCCTATGGCTCATAAAGCAAATGCAGGTGTAACGTTCACTTTCCTGTATCTCCCAAATTACATGAATGCTCCCTTTCCGCAAATAGTTTCATAAAATTGCAAACATAGTGGTGTGAAGTGCAAGCTTCGTTTTTGCCTCAATATTCGGCATGCCATCATCACGTTTTGTTTTGGAAAATGAACGAATTACAGGGTCATCTGGCATGACTGATTGAATACAAGTTTGCAGAAGAAACCGCATTCTTCCATTTCCAACTGTCCTTTCTTAAAAGCATCTCCATTGAGGCATCTATTTTATTCGGCGACGGACCAGGAGGAAGGAACAGGGGTCGCCAAAATTAGCAGGCGATCCCTGGTTGACAAAAGAGTTAGAGAACAGTAAACAGCAAAGAATGAGATCACGTGCCATGTCAGTGTGTTCACACAACGGAAAACCATTCTGAATATTAAACAAAGAGCAGTGAAGAGATTAGGTGCAGGATGGGTAAAGTGCTATTGTAAAATGGCAACTAAATGCCACATTTAAGCATATTAACATGAAAGTAATGTGACAAGTGTGGCGGGGTGGAAATGAATCAATCAGAAGGGCAATTGGTTGAAGTAAAATACATGACTTAGGAGTAAAGGGGTAGTTTGCATTGGTGTTCTGTAAGTACTTATTTTCAATGGGACGGAATAAACAAATTTGTCAGAAACGTGCAAGATATAAAAGAATAAATAGGTAAAAAGGCCTACTTTTCAAAAGTGAACATGTTGCAATGGATGTGTTCTCTGCTGTAGAAGGGGTGACTGATATTCTGTCCACAACTTCTTCATTCTGCTCGGATGCAGCACGTTCTGAAAGACTGGTGAACTACAAATGTCAAATATTGTACAATAATGGGTAAAGCGAGCAGTTTGGTGCAGGTGACAGGAATTTATTAAATACAACTCCAGGTGAAAATATCGTGGCATCTAGAATACTAATGGAATATGAAGAGATCGCCAACATGGTTTTATTGATGCAAAATGCATTGGAAAAATAATACTTCCGAATTATACAAAGAGATGGCAGCAATGGAAAGTAAAACAGATTAAACTCTGCCAGCCTTTGTTTCCAAACAGCTTATGATAAATAGCTATATGTTACTTTGGCCAAACAAATGTCCTGACAGTGCCGCAGAGACAATTAAATTAAGGTTTGGCAGCTGTGGTAAAAACAGTTATTGAATATATTATCTGTTTCTTGATTTCAATGTTTGGCATATTCCCAGTTTTCAATTACCATAATAATTGGAAGCAGCACAACGTAGCAAGTTACAAACTACATGATTTATTGATTGAGGAAAATAAAACTGTATGCAGCCAAGTGTTCACCAGCTCATCATTATAGGCCTGTTCCTAACAGGCCTGGCAGAGCTGAGGATGTACATCCTCGCTCCTGATCGTGTCAGGATCATGCGCTCACACCATTGATTCCGGACCGATCAAGAGGCCCATGAAGCATTGCCCGTTAAGAGGTCAAATCTACCACAAACCATTCAACCTAATCCCTTGGATTACCTACGGCAACGCACAACGTTAAAAAGTTAAGTACATAAGCAGACAATCGACACTATTATAGGAGGGTCACCACAGAAAGACAGTTCATAACAACAGCCGGTATAGAAACTTCTGTGCCTTTGTGACATGTCGGCATTGTGTCAGGTATTCTTCCAACGTCAGCCAACGACACACGACCCGCTGATGGAAGCAACGTGCTCACTTGCTAATGCTATTCTCTGCCTCAGGCACCAAAGTCAGAACTGGCCGGGGCCCCAGCACATGTGGCAAAATATGTGATTCAATTCCTGACACACACAATCTGGATGCGGGACCCACTTGCTTGTCTCCCACAGCGTAACTGCACGCTCTTGTGTAAGGGACCATCATGCTTCTTCACTCGACGGCCCAGTGCCTCCATTGAGACCATCCCTCTCTTCTCCACCAATCTTCTTGCTACCTGTGCAGGCCCGTCACATCATTTCCTTGCCAAGACAAAATCGTCCGCATGATACCATTTCTGAGAGACTTGCCATCCCTCCCCGACAAACCTGAGAACACCAAATTCAAACAGGCACGCAGGTGCCGACCCGTTAGCAATTCTGCATGCATGATGACACTGTTAGCGTGTGTGTCGGAATAGTAAAACAATATCAAAGGCCTGTAGCGTGCTTCTTTATCAAAGCCTTGAACGATTTCAGGGCTTGTTCTGCCAACCCATTTGAGGCCAGATGGTCGGGGGCTGAACAAACATGATGAATGCAATTTGAGTTGTCAAAAGTCTGAAATTCCTCATCCAGGAATGCCATTCCATTGTCAACTGCTAAAACAGAAAGACCACGGTTCACAAAGAACTGCCACAGTTTATCGAAAGTAGAAGTGCATGTGTTCGATCTCATGAGCTGAACTTCCAGCAACCTTGAATGAACATCTACCAGGATTAGAAAGAGGCATCCCAAAAAATGCCCGGTTAAATATGCGTGAAGCTGCAACCATGGACCATGCATATTTGCTGGTGATGATGAAATCTGTTGGTTCTGACGCCTGTCACACAGCCCAATTATTTTCTTCAATTACTTTGTCAATGACAGGACATTAGATGGAACTTCCGGTTGACACTTATATTGCGGTCTGACCTTGGCTGGATATCATGCAACTTTTAGAAAATGACAGTCACTCCAGCAGCTGTGCTACGACACGGATCACATTCAATAGTGCCGCAACTTCGCAGGTTCTCTCATCGATGCATTGCAAATACGGCTTTGTCTTAGTGGCACCCTGGCAGCTTCATTGTATTGATCTTTGACAGCAATAGATTGCCATTTGTCCACAACTTAATGTTGGGCTGCCGAGACATACATGGTTTCCAGCAAGCACAAAGCCAGTACAATCCTGTAGAACATCAGATGATGGTATCGTGTGTGGCAGTGGGAGGTGGCTTAGTTTGTCTGCATTTGATACCTAACTTCGTAGCCTGTGCTGGAATATATAGTTGTACGCTGCCAGCCGCAAGGGCCATCTCTGCTCTCTCGCCGAGGCAACAGGAGGCAGCACCTTATCCTCCTGCTGAAGTCCGAACAATTGTATGGTCTGACATGACAGTTGTACTGTTGAATACTTTTCACTGTGCAGGTTAAAGCTCGAGTTTCCTTTTCTGTTCTTGAGTACTTTATCTCAGTGTCTGACAAAAGTCATCAAAGCAAATGTCTCTCCATCCCATCTGTCTTTCTGTGGGGCAGAACCTCTCCAATTCAGTAAGTCGAGGCATCGTATGTGACGTGTAATGACGTGCAGGGTTAAACATGTACCAACAATATCGATTACTTTAAATCCTGGCTGACTTTGACAAAATCTTATTTTTGCAAGCCGCCAACTTCCATTGCTTATGTTTATGTTATAATCTGGTATCTGTCTGTGTGTTGGCGATGATGGGAGCAGAGCTGCTGATTAATTCAGCAGGAACGGTCCATTGTAATTGGCCATTCCGAGGAAAGATCTGTCAATTCCGAGGCATTAGTACTCTCATAATATCGCTTACTATGTTTTATAGTGGGTCAAACACTTTTACATTCACTTTGGAGCCGAGGAACCTAACCTCCTCAACCGCACACATATATTTCTCACTTCTTAAACGTATGGCAGTTTCCTTAAACCTCTGAAAGAACTATTCCAGGCTTGCATTATTCATCAGTGTGACACCTGTATTTAGGATATTGTTCAGTTATACCACGACTTTGGGGATTCCTTGCAACAGTTTCCACATTGCACTGAAAAATGCCGCAGGCTGACAAGACAGATCATATTAATCTTGCATAATGATATAATTCCTTGTGGGTATTTATTTTAATTAATTTTCTGGAGTTCTTTTCCAGTTCCAGTTGCTCATTAGCATGACTTTGGCCGAGGTTGGGACCACAACTTTTCACAATATATATTAACGATTTGGAAGAAGCAACTGAAGGCACTGTTGCTAAGTTTGCAGATAATACAAATATATGTCGAGGGAAAGTTAATATCGAGGAAGCAGGAGGGCTGCAGAAGGACTTGGACAGGTTCGGAGAGTTGTAAAAGAAGTGGCACTTTGAATGCACTTTAGAAACTTGTGAGGTTTTTGCACTTTGGATGAAGGAATGAGGGATGAATTATTTTCTAAAAGGGGAATGGTTAGGAAATCAGAAACAGAAATGGGCTTGGGAGTCCTTCTTCAAAATTCTCTTAAGATTAACTTGCAGATTCAGTCGGCAGTTGGGAAGGCAAATGCAATGTTAGCATTCATGTCGCGATAGATAGAATACAAGAGCAGGGATGTACTTCAGAGGCTGTATAAGGCTCTGTTCAGACCCCGCTTGGAATATTGTGAGCAGTTTTCGGCCCCGTACCTGGTGAAGGATGTACTGGTCTTGGAAAGCGTCCAGAGGAGGTTCACAAGAATGATTCCAGAATGAATAGCTTGTCAGATGAGGAACGGTTGAGGACTCTGGGCGTGTACTCGTTGGAGTTTTGAACAATGAGTGGGGATCTTATTGAAATTTACAGGGTACTGCGAGGCCTGGATAGAGTGGACGTGGAAGGGATATTTTCCCCAGCAGGAAAAACTTGAACCAGAGGGCACAACCTCAGACTAACGGGACGATCCTTTAAAACAGAGATGAGGAGGAATTTCTTCAGCCAGAGACTGGTGAATGTGTGGAACTCTTTGCCACAGAAGGCTATGGAGGCCAGGTCATTGAGCTCCTTTAAGATAGAGATGGATAGGTTCATGATTAATAAGGGGATCAGGGGTAATGTGGCAAAGGCAGGAGAAAGGGAATAAGTAAAATATCAGCCATGATTGAATGGCAGAGCAGACTCCATAGGCTGAGTGGGCTAATTCTGCTCCGACATCTTATGGCCTTATGGTCTTAGGTTAGTACACTCGAGGTCCCCAGCGAGCAGAACACAGATGTCATCTATCCATTGAATGATTTAATGACCCAGCTGATACTCCCTGCCATTAGTCGGAGCCAATTAATATCCTTAGGGTACAGGCGAGTTTCCGTATGGGGACGGTCGGGGCGGGGGTGTGGGGAGGCGGGGGGGGGGGGGGTGGAAGACAAGATGGAGAATGAGATTTCAGAATTAAAACTAAAAATATAAAGTAATTAAAATGGATGAATATCATAAATGCTTGAAATAAAATGAAATAAATGGAAATGGAGTAAATGTGGAGGCGAGAGTTCATGTTCTGAAGTTGTGGAACTCAATGTTCAGTACAGAAGGCTGTCATGTGTCCAATCGGAAGAAGAGGGGCTGTTAGTCCAGTATTTGTTGGGCTTTACTGGAAACTAAAGGCCTAGGACGGACATGTAGACAGTAGAACAGGGATGAGCATTGACAGGGCAAGCGACAGCAAGATCTGGGTTCTGCCTTCAGGCGGACGAATGTGTTCTACAAAGCACGCGAGGCAGTGTTTCACCTGAAAAGTGTGTTCGGGCCCTGGGACGGTGGGCAGGTGGATAGGTAGCCATTGCACCTTCTACGATTGTATGGGAAGGTGCAATTCGCAGTGCAGGAGGTGTTGGGTGTGATGATGGAATCGACGAATGTGTCCCAGAAAGGATCGTCCCTGAGGGCTGTTGGCAGAGGGAGAGCGAGGATATTATGTTGAGTGCTGGCATCATGCTGGAGTTGGCGGAAATATCTTTTCACCCCACCAGTCTTTGCATCCAAAATATCATCCTCCACCTTTTCTGCCAACTCGAGCATAATGTCTCCGCTCAATCACCATTTACCATTCGTTGTCAAATTAAAGCTCCCCGACACCCACCCTCATCCTCATTGTATAAATCATGTCCGATATTCTTTCTCTTCAAAACGTTGGTCTATTCTCCCTCCAAAGATGCTTTCAGACCTGCTGAGATGTTCTAGCATTTTCTGCTTTTGTTTCAGATTCAGCATCCACGTTATTTTTGCCCTTATTTCAGTGTGGGGACGACAGGCCCATTCGAAAACTGCTCATACTTTTTGATTCCTCGCTTTTCCTGTCGTTTCTTTCCGACATCTATTTTCTGATGTAAGGCGTGTGACACCGGGCAAGTTGAGAAAAACCTATGCATAGCCTCGGGGTTTAAGAAAACGTTTCACGTTTGTGCTCCCTGGAATACCTCCTGATAATTCTATAGGATTTCTTGTGAACTTCCATCCTGGACATTAAACATTTCCAGCTAGTCAGTTATATTTGTTATATTTGTTCTCACTATTAATGTCCCATATCACTGTACCTCTGTCCATCAATTACTACGATGGTCAGCTGAGCTGACTGGCACCTGTACGGAATTTTTATCCACTATCTACAGCATCACCCCAGCACGTGCCAACATGATTAGTCTCAGACCATCTGTGACTTAAGGGCTGTAGTCTTACCTGGAAATGTTTGAATATTTTATCACATATAACAGTGGCCAAAGCGCCTGTGATGACGTCCATTATCAGGGGCTGGCTGTGAACCATAAGGGAAAATTCAATAGGTGGTAAGTTGATGGGTTGGAGTTGATTAATTGTAAGTCTCGGATCCCTCCTTTGTTTCCTCCGCCACTTTATTCACAGGGGTTGTACTCACTGATCCTTTATTTTGCGAGTGTTCTCCATAGCCTGCTTCACTCTACGTCGAGCTTGCAGTTGGCCCTTTTTTACATCGAAAACAGGTAAAATTATTTCACCTCTTGGGGTTGTCTCCCCCACACAGAAAACTTGCCTCAGGCTCTGGTGCTGAACGACTCTTCTCAGGCTGCACTGACCCTCACTTGGATTGTTCCTCGAAGCAGCCTTTTAGCATCACAACTTGTTTACCTCATTATACACGCCGTGCAGCTCACACACGCCTTGCTTAGTGCACTTGGTCACGTGAACCATCACTGCCTTCGCCAGTGATACCTTAACTTGAACAATATGTTTCTTTTGGCTGTTGTGGCTGTTGTTCCCCTTCATCAAAATATGACTTGCAACAATTGCCCGATCGCACAATGCTGAGCCTGCGATCAATGTCTGACCAATAAGCCAGAGACTACCTCTTCTGGCTCACTAAGTACAAAATATACATTTGCATGATGACTGGTGGTTGGGAGTTTAGTGATACTTAATTAAATTGACAAACGGTCGAAGGTAATTGTGTCTGAACTTCGGGTGATATCAGCTCCTCAGCAGATTGCAAGTCTATAGGCCGCAGACTGTAAGTAGTATCACCTTCTCTTTATCCTCGGCTGCTATTCTGTTTGTCACCAAAATAAACCACAGACTCTCAATTTATTGCCCCAACTCTCGATCACAAAGTCGAATGGCTCTATTTTCCAGGATAGTGGGAGCTTTAAAATGGGGCCAGTAACTTTTCTCCTTTGAAAGTCGACTTCAAGAGACCACTCATGTCCCCCTCTAACTTTGCATTGTCGGCTATTCACCATTGATCCGGTTTGTCCTTATTGCCAGTCTCGTACCTCAAGGTGCATTGATGTGGCAAGGAACAAATTAAAGGACGTATTGACTGTGCATAACAATGCAGAATGAAAGAATTAAGAGCACAGCCATATATTTCCAATCCGAAAATATCCTAGAATTCAACTGCAGTTGCTCTTCCCCGGGAAGATGCGCCCACGCTGCCGATTGGCCCATGTACGCGCGCGGATTCTACACTGGATATGACCCGGTCACATGGCCAGCAAAGGCTCGGCGATTAAAGGGGCCAGGCAGCCACAATTAAGAAGACAGTTACAGAAGATAAATGTTACTAACTTTGGCTTGAGGCTGGGGTGTGGATTTCCAAAATGTCCCATTGATGATGTACACAGAAGTGAAAAAAAACACAAAATCATCATCGACTCATACAAAGTAGAAGAGGCCATTCGGCCGATCACGTCTGCACTGACACATTACAAACACCTAAACTCCCATCTAATTCCATCTGCCAGTTCTTGGCCCAGAGCCCTTAATGTGATGACGTGCCAAGTGCTCATCCAGGTACTTTTTGAAGGATGTGAGGGAACCCTTTTCCCACACAGCGCATTCCAGACCGTCACCACCCTCTGGGTAAAAAAGGTTTTTCCTCACACCCCCCCCCCCCAACTCTCCTGCCCCTCACCTTGAAGCTATGTTTCGCATCCTACCTATAACGTGGCGATTAGAACTGCACAGTACTCGAGCTGTGGCCTCATCAAAGCTCAAGGCAGCTCCAACATGGCTTGCCTGCTTTTGTAATCTATGCCTCAATTGATAAAGGCAAGTGTCTCATATGCCTTTTCAACACCGTACGAACAGTACATTTGCAGATTAATCCAGGTTTTGTGGCATAGTAGACAGTGAAGAAGGTTATCTAGGGCTGCAACTGGATCTTGATCAATTGGGTCACTGGGCTGACGAATTGCAGATGGAGTTTAATTTAGATATATGCGAGGGGAGATGCATTTAAACAGCATCAACTCCACTGCCCTCATCTACCTTTTTGGTTACCCCTTCAAAAAACTCAATTAAATTTGTGAGACATGATTTTCCACTCACAAAGCCATGCTGACTGTCCCTAATCAGTCCTTGCATCTCTAAATGCTTGTAGATCCTGTCTCTCAAAATACCTTCCAACAATTTACCCACCACAGATGTGAGGCTCACTGGCCTGTAGTTCCCAGTCAACTGTTTATATATTGCAGCGCAGAGAATGGAAGCTCATGTGAAATTAATTATTCAGACTTATAAGAAATTGCATGCACGGATGCTATGAAAAAAATTACAGGAAGAAAATATGAAATTTAAGATATACCTCGTGCAACAACATCGTGTATAAAGCACTGTGCAAGGGATGCTTCCTAAATAATTGGGACAATATTTGACTGTACACAAAATGGAAATGGCTGGTAAACATGAACATTAGGAACCTATACTAACATCCTCATATTAATCCATAGCGCTTTCTGTAATTTGCAATGTGCCTCCCCCAAGCTGCTTTACTGAGGTAACAGTAAGAAGTCTCACAATGTTCAAGTCCAGGGAGATTACTTGGAACCACGAGCTTTTGGAGAGCGTTTCGTTCATCTGGTGAGTTTAAATAGGTTCACAAACACGGCATACGCAGGGAAAGGCACAATTGCTAGATAATTACAGATTGGAATGTGAAGAATTGTTGGAATGTGAGTCTTTACATGTATTCAGCTCTTTACAGGTAAAAGCAGTGCGAATGGACAGAGAGTAATTATAGGTTTAAAATGTGTCAATTGTTTCAAGCAAATTCGTAGGATATTACAGACTCGGAATGATGGGGTTACATGCAGTGTTGCATTCATCAAACATCCCGGCTGAGGCCATCCTTATGCATGCAGAACGTGTCTATCCGTTTCTGCTCGTCAATTCTGCTTTGTTTGTGTGTCTTGAAAGCCGCCTTGGATGATGTTTACCCAAAGACCAGAGGCCGAATGTCCTTGAATACTGAAGCGTTCCCCGACTGGAAGGGAACACTCCTCCCTGGCGATTGTCGCGTGGCTTCCATTCATCTGCATGTTTTTCGCTGATGTACCACACCTCTGGAGATCCTTTCCTGCAGCGTATGAGGCAGACAATGTTGGCTGCGTTGCATGAACGTGTACTGTGTACCTTGGAGGTGGTGTTTTCACTGTGATGATTATTACCTGTAAAAACTCGCATTCCAACCATTCTTCGCATTCCCAGTTGGAATTATCTTGAAATTGTGTATTTGCCTCTATATGCAGTCTTTGTGAATCTACCTCCACTCACTTGATGATTGAGCAGCGCTTAGAATGCTCAAGATTCCAAATAAAACTGTTGGACTTTAACCTGGTGTTGTGAGATTTCTTACTGTGCATACCCGAGTCCAATGTAAGCATTTCCACAAGATCACTGCAGTATGTTTTCGACCCCTCAAATCAAGTTTATTTCAAATGGCCTTTATTCTTTGCTGTAATATCGAACTTTGCATTTCACGAGGCATGGGGAAATGTTAGGTTAGCTCAGCACTGCTATTTCGCTGTATATATTCTAAATATTTATCTAATGCAACTCCAAAATGGAATTTCATACCCTCATTCTTGGCAGAAGCACAGATATTTGTTAAGTTGCTGCTGCAGCCTAAACACTTTGGCATAATTCGGATTTGAATTGAATCAGTGTCTTGTGTTGCTAAATGTCCTATTGGATAAATCCACACGTTTTCAGCGAAAGGGCATTTACCAAGATAAGACACTGATTCAATTCAACAATTGCATGAGTGTGATAGTAATACATTCAACTGAACCTTCATCAATGTATTAGTTTTTAAAATATACTAATATGTATTATTGCTGTTTTTGTCCAATCACTCAGTTAACTTAATCACAATTGTGATTCTATCTCGTGGTAAATGTGGCCTTTCCAAAAGTGTCACTCGCTATCTTGTCGCAATGGCAACAGCCGATCTATTGGTTGTCATCCTGGATCTGATATGGAGGCAGATACCGATTTTGTATTGGACAGAGTTCATTTTCTTGACATCCATTCCCGTGTGTAACATCCACGCCGTGTTACTTTATGCAGCAACTGATTGTTCCGTCTGGTTCACTGTCACATTCACCTTTGATCGATATGTTGCCATTTGCTGCCCCAAGCTGAAAACCAACTATTGCACTGAGAGAAATGCTGCAGTGATTCTGGGAACAGTGACTGTGCTGAGTTCTTTGAAAAATATATTCTGTACTTCATGTTATTGGATGAATATTCATTAAATCACAATCCCTGGTTTTGTCGTGCCTATCTATATGTCAGTTATTCAGTACTATGGTCGACAATCGAGGGAATCCATTATCTTCTCACTCCGGGGTTGACATTTTTTCTCATTCTACTTCTAAATGTGTTAACCGTCAGATGCATTTTAGCTGCCAGCAGAGCAAGAAGGAGACTTTGCCATCAGAGCCATACGGACAGCCCCCGAGACCCAGAGATGGAGAGCAGAAGGAAATCAATAATTTTACTCTTTTCAATTTCTGGTAATTTTATCCTGTTATGGGCAGTGTATATGATTTATTTTATATGGTATCGCATTTATTATTTAGGATATACGCGTGTTTACATCCCATATTATGTACTGTACATCGGATTTATGCTGCAGCTCCTAAGTTGCTGCACAAACACCTGTATTTATGCCGTGACACAGACTAAATTCAGAACACAGATCAAAAATATGGTGAAATATCCCTTCACACTTATTTCTAAATTAACAAAAACATAACTAACGATGATGTCCCTCCTACAGAGGAATCCGATGCTTTGACAATCATCAAATGGATTTTCACTGTGTTAGTGGTGAAAATAGATCGGATTCTATACTCTCTCTGAAGAACTTAGCAGGTTAGTATTTCTAGTTTCTTTGATGCTTTAATGTTTGGCCAATGGAAGTCCCATAGACATGAGTTAAAATAGTTGTCGATAGCATGTGCTGAAGATATAGAAAGATGACCAGAGTAAAATATAAAGCGTGAAACAGAAAAGCATTGCATTTTGCGACTGTTTTTGTTGATGTTTCCAAAAAACTGAAGCCAGTGAACGAAACTTACATCAATCAAGAAACGTGACTGTCAGATTCAAGCATTATAGCGCATCTGAGCCGATAGATGGGGGCAGAAATGGAAACCTTTACGCTCTCAATTTCCTTATGGAGCAATGGGGCCTTTCACTAAATTGAAACGCAGATGGTGAAATGTGAAAACTGCCAAATGAGGTTCAGAATGATTATTGTAATGGAGAGAAAGAAAAAGGCAGACTGGGATATCGTTCTTATTTGATAAAATTGGGGGAACAAATCCATACATTTCAGGTGTTCATAATTTAGATTTGGAAACGTTTTCAGTTTGCTGCAAAATATAAATTGTTTTGTGAACACAATTATTTCCGGATGATTCGGGCCAATTTCAGAGGGTATTTAAAGAGCGTGACGAGAATTATGTATAGATTAAATAAACATCGGATTAATAAGCAAAATATCTGCAAAGATTTCCGTTGTGATTCCCAGTGTTATCAGGTCATCTTTTGGATATTTACCCACCATTCTCCATCAATTAACTGACAGAATCAATCGAAATCGTTCACCAAATACAAGCAGTGGTCAGAAAAGGGGAGAGGAGGCTGGCTGCGATTGGTGCGATAGAAGGGAATATTAGGATTGTGATCGCTCTTCGTCAGTATACAGGATATGAAATAAAATCACCCACAGTGTCTCCTCCCCTTCCATCCGTCCAAATCTCATTGTCTTACACCTGCTCAGAAAGATCATCGGCAATTATCTAACATAGCATATTTGCCTGAGTATTACATTTTCTTTGACACACTTTATTTACATCTGTTTCTCGTCCACTCTTTCCACATGGCCAGTGTAGTCGCTCTCTATCTCTCTCTCTCGCTCTCACTCCCTTCTTCCCTCTCACCTTCTTCCCTCTGCTCCCTCTCAGGCATACAACTATTGGAAGCTTGGTTTTCAGTGTCAACAAACCCAACCAGAGTACTTAAGTGAGGAGAAATGGACCAGGGCTGACCAACGCCTCAAATTTATGGCAACTAGAATGGATGGGGCCGATTACCTTCCATTGTGCAAAATCAGCGAATGTCTTCTCTCCTCGGGTTTATTTTTTCTATCTCACACACGTTTGCAGTTGCATACACAAATATGTCACCTTTGACCTTGCAACTATCGTCCCACCTCATCGCCACTTTCATCTCCAGAGTCTCTGAGCATGTTTCCTCCTTCGAAATTAGTTCTTGTGCTTCCCTGAACTTTGTCTTTGAGTCTCGCCAATCAAATTGCTGCCTTACTACAATGCCAGACCGGTTCTTATCACAGTTGGAAGTTACATCCTTCATGCCGAAGGCTAAGGGTAAGTGTTACTCATTATTCGTTCCCCTCCAGTCCCTACGCCTTGGAATATTTAACTACAGCTTCTTCATTCTCCACTTCTCCAATCGTTGAGAGAGTTTCCTCCTGTTTTTCAATTTAATAATTCAAACTAAAGTATCACCTGCAAAGAGAACTCCCGTTGCACGCCCAGCCCATTTCATCGCAAAACCATGAAATCAGTAAGTGGACAATTTCCACTTCTGTCACGTCAGCCAACTCTACCTCTGTGAAATCAAGATTACTCTGATCAAGCGCGGGTTAACCTTTGACTGGCCAAATTTGGCTCCCAGTCATATAATGCATCCTTTTTTAAAAAATCCACAAACTTATATTGCACCCATTCCATCTGTCTCAAAAACCCACACAGATTTGCGGGTTAGGTTGATTGGCCATGCTAAAATTTCCCCTTAGAGTCCCGAGATGTGTAGGTTAGAGGGATTTGCGGGTAAATATGTAGGGATATGGGGGTAGGGCCTGGGTGGGATTATGGTCGGCGCAGACTCGATGGACCAAAAGGCCTCTTTCTGCACTGTAGGGTTTCTATGATTCTATGATTTGTAAACTGCTATTATACCCTATTTACCAGGCCCGACTTCAACATTGCCCAAGTATGAAGGATGTGCCTTCATTTTTCTGAACTCCATGTGGAATTTGGCTTCTATAAATCTCCCCCTCTCTCTCCCTCTCTGTATCTCCCTCTTTCTTTAACTATCTCTCTCTCTCTCTCTCTTTCTGTCTCTCTCTCTGTCTCTCACTCTTTCTGTCTCTGTCCCCCCCCCTCTCTCTTTCTGTCTGTCTCCGTCTCTCTCTCTCCCGCCTTCTCTTTCTCTGTCGCTCTCTCTCCTTTCCGTCCCTAATTGTCTTTCTCTTTCTTATTATCTGCCATAAATATATTCTCACCTAAAGCGTAACTGAAACATAAACAAAACCCAAACGCAAAACTGAACCTAAGCTTAAGTCTAAATCCACTGTAATCCTTCGTGTAACTCTATTCCTAATTGGAAAAGGCAGACGAACCACAAGTAAATGACAACGCAATTACCAGAGCTGAAATTCACACTTTATGATCTGAACCATCGCTGATGACGAAGTTCCACTCCAACAATGAATCCAATCCTTAACATAGCTCATTAACACAAATACTAATCTTCACCAGAATCCTAATGGAACACAAATACTAACACTGAAACGAAATAGAACCCTGTATCTCAGTGTAAACATAAAAAAATCCCAAAAAAGGAATGAAGGTCCAAACCATACTCCAGACACAACCATAAACCTAACGCTAACTCTATCACAAACTGCACCCCTCACCGTCATGGCAAATGTAACACTGATCCGATGCCTAACAGTAATCCGAAAACTAAACTTACCTGCTAATTGAAGCACTAATATTGGCGCGAAGCATAAATGTAACCTGACACTCATAGTCACAGAAACACATTAGAGGCAGTAATTGAAGGGAAAGTCATAGCAGGATGGCTTTTCACTTCAAAAACACCTACCATGTGTTTATCAAGTCGGAGCACTTCTGGGGGCCAGGGAGACCATCTGTTTAGCAAGTGTCTCCAGCTGCAGTAACTAAAATTCCAAGTTTTGCATATGGAGAAGTAGCTGGAGTCACGATGGAATATAGATAAGAATGAGAGAGAATTATAGAACCTTGGAGTAGGTCATTCGGCACTTTGACCCTGTTCTGCCATTGAATATGATTAATTATGGATCCTCAATCTTAATGCCGTATATTCCTCTGCCTTCACGAGGTGAAATTAAAATCTAAATAAAGAACTGTACTTTCCTTGTATGCATTAACTGATGTGGCCTCCACAACTCTCTGTGGTACAGAACTCCAATGGATCATTACCCTATGAGTGATTTTATTTTACCATCTCAGTCTGAAATGTTGTATCCCATATCCTGATACTATGTGGCCTCAATCGAGGGATTGACTTTAGGAGTCCGGGGATAATGATGCAGCTATATAAGACCATCGCCAGACCCCACTTGGAGTACTGTGCTCAGTTCTGGTCGCCTCATTACAGGAAGGATGTGGAAAAGACTGAAAGGGTGCAGAGGAGGTTTACAAGGATGTTGCCTCGATTTAGTGGCATGCCTTATGAGGATAGGCTGAGGAAGCTCGGTATGTTCTCTTTGGAGGGACATAGGATGAGAGGAGACCTAATAGAGGTATATACGATGTTGAGAGGCATAGATCGGGTGGACACTCAGAGGCTTTTTCCCAGGGTGGAAATGGCTGCTACGAGAGGACACAGGTTTAAGGTGCTGGGGGGTAGGAACAGGGGAAACGTTTGGGGGAGGTTTTTCACACACATGGTGGTGGGCGAGTGGAATCGGTTGCCGTCAGTGGTGGTGGAGGCGAACTCAATAGGGTCTTTTAAGAGACTCCTGGATGAGTACATGGGACTGAATAGGATGGAGGTTTATAAGTAGGCCGGAAGGTAGGGATATGTTCGGCACAATTGTGGGGCCGAAGGGCCAGTTTTGTGCCGTAGCTTTCTATGTTTCTCTGTTTCTATATCCTGATACTATGTGGCCCAGATCTAGTCAGACCAGTACATTCAAAACAATTTCTTCTCATCTTTCTGAACGAGCGTAAACACAGACACAGGCGAACCAATCTCTCCTCACAGGATAATCCCGCCAAACTTAGTAACAGCCGAGTGAACCTCTGCTGCAGTCCCTCAATGGCAAGTGTATTATTTCTTGGGTAGGGAGACAAGAGCCGCACGTAGTATTGCAGTTGTAATCTCCAAAAGGCCCTGTAAAACTGCAATAGTGTCATAGAGTCATAGCGGTTTACAGCATGGAAACAGACCCTTCGATCCAACTTGTCCATGCTGCCCAGTGTTCACCATTCGACTAGTCCCACTTGCCCGCATTTGGCTCATATCTCTCTATGCCCAGTTTGCCCATGCTAGCGTCTAATTTTTTTTAATGCAAAATTGTACCTGCCACTATCACTACCTCTGCCAGCTTGTTCCAGGCACCCACGGCCCTCTGTATGACAAAATTGCCCCTCTGGACCCGTTTGTATCTCTCCCCTCTCACTTTAATCCTATGCCCTCTCGCTTTAAACTCACCTACCTTTCAGAAAAGATGTTGACTATCTAGCTGATTTATTCCCATCACTATTTTATGGATCTCTATGAGATCACCCCTGAGCCTTCTACGCTCCAGGGAAAAAAAAATCTCAGTCTATCGAGCCTCTCCTTATCAATCAAACTATCAAGTCCCGGTAGCATCCTATTATTTTTTTTCTGCTCTCTTTCGAGGTTAATAATATTCCTTCTATAATAGGGTGACCAGAACTATACACAGTGTTCCATGTGTAGCCTTAGTAATGTCTTGCACAAACTTCAACAAGACATCCTAACTCCTGTATTCAATGTTCTGATCAATGAAACCAGGCATGCTGAATATCTTCTTCGCCAATCTATCCACCGGTGATTCCACTTTCAAGGAGCAATTAACCTGTACCTCGAGATTTCTGTGTTCTATAACTCTCCCCGACGACCTACCATTAACAGGGTAAGACCTGCCGTGCTTCGAGCTACCAAAATGCGACAACTCACACTTACCTGAAACACGAATTTAGGCGCAAAGTTAAATGTAACCTTATGCTCATAGTCACACAAACACACTATCGGCAGTAATTCAAGGGAAACCCATGGCAGGTAGCTCTGCCACTTCAAAAGCACATTCCATGTCATTTATCAAATCAGTGCCACTTCTAGAGGCAAGTGGGACCATCTGTTTAGGGAGTGTCTCCAGCTGCAGTGACTCAAATTTCACGATTTGCATATGGAGAAGTGGCTGGAGTCACTATGGAACATAGTCAAGAATGAGAGAGAAATATATAACCTTGGAGTAGGTCTTCGGCACTCCGAGCCTGCGCTGCCATTCAATATGATTCATGGTTGACCGTCGATCTCAGTGCCATATATGCCTCAGCCCTCAGGTACCGAGGTGAAATTAAAATCTAAATAAAGAACTATATTTTTCTTGTATGCATTATTGATATGGCCTCCACAGCCCTCTGTGGTACACAATTCCAATGGATCACTACCCTACGAGTGATTTTCTTTTCTCATCCCAGTCCGAAATGTTCAATCCCATATCCTGATATTTACTGGACTGGAACTAGTTTCTATCACTAGGGAAAACATCCACTCTGCATCTAGCCTGTCCAGTACAATCAATTGAATCTCTTCTCACCTGTCTGAACTAGTGCGAACAAAGACACCGTCGAAACAGTCTCCCCTCATAGGACAATTCCGTCAAACCGAGCAGCAGACTTGTGAACCTTTGATGCAGTCCCTCAATGGCAAGTATTTCATTTCCGAGGTAGGGAGACCAAAGCTGCACGGAGCACTGCAGTTGTGATCTCAACAAGGCCGTGTAAAATTGCAATAGAGTCACAGAGTCACAGCGGTTCACAGCATGGAAACAGGCCCTTCAGCCCAACCTGTCATGTCGCTCAGTTTCTACCATTACGCTAGTCCCAAAGGCCCGCCTTTGGCCCACATCTCTCGATACCCATCTAACACAAGCAACTGTCTAAATGTTTTTTTTACAAATGCAAAATTGTACCCGCCTCTATCACTACCTCTGGCAGATTGACACATACACTCACCACCCTCTGTGCGACAAAGTTGCCCCTCTAGAGCAAAGAACAAAGAACAAAGAACAGCACAGCACAGGAAACAGGCCCTTCGGCCCTCCAAGCCTGTGCCGCTCCTTGGTCCAACTAGACCAATTGTTTGTATCCCTCCATTCCCAGGCTGTTCATGTGACTATCCAGGTAAGTCATAAATGATGTCAGCGTGCCTGCCTCCACCACCCTACTTGGCAGCGCATTCCAGGCCCCCACCACCCTCTGTGTAAAAAACGTCCCTCTGATATCTGAGTTATACTTCGCCCCTCTCACCTTGAGCCCGTGACCCCTCGTGATCGTCACCTCCAACCTGGGAAAAAGCTTCCCACTGTTCACCCTGTCCATACCCTTCATAATCTTGTACACCTCTATTAGATCTCCCCTCATTCTCCGTCTTTATGGGAGAACAACCGCAGTTTACCCAATCTCTCCTCATAACTAAGACCCTCCATACCAGGCAACATCCTGGTAAACCTTCTCTGCACTCT
This sequence comes from Mustelus asterias, assembly GCF_964213995.1. Lineage (NCBI taxonomy): Eukaryota > Metazoa > Chordata > Chondrichthyes > Carcharhiniformes > Triakidae > Mustelus > Mustelus asterias. The sequence goes on along the minus strand of NW_027590377.1, from coordinate 77,011 downwards.
CTCTAACGCCTCCACGTCCTTCTGGTAGTGCGGCGACCCGAACTGGATGCAGTACGCCAAATGTGGCCTAACCAGCGTTCTGTACAGCTGCATCATCAGGCTCCAGCTTTTCTACTCTATACCCCGTCCTATAAAGGCAAGCATACCATATCCCTTCTTCACCACCTTCTCCACCTGTGTTGCCACCTTCAAGGATTTGTGGACTTGCACACATAGGTCCCTCTGTGTTTCTATACTCCTGATGACTCTGCCATTTATTGTATAACTCCTCCCTACATTATTTCTTCCAAAATGCATCACTTCGCATTTATCCGGATTAAACTCCATCTGCCACCTCTCCACCCAATTTTCCAGCCTATCTGTATCCTGCTGTATTGCCCGACAGTGCTCTTCGCTATCCGCAAGTCCAGCCATCTTCGTGTCATCCACAAACTTGCAGATTACACCAGTTACACCTTCTTCCAAATTATTTATATATATCACAAATAGCAGAGGCCCCAGTACAGAGCCCTGCGGAACACCACTGGTCACAGACCTCCAGCCGGAAAAAGACCCTTCGACCACTACCCTCTGTCTCCTATGGCCAAGCCAGTTCTCCACCCATCGAGCCACTTCTCCTTGTATCCCATGAGCCTTAACCTTCTTAACCAACCTGCCATGTGGGACTTTGTCAAATGCCTTACTGAAATCCATATAGACAACATCCACGGCCCTTCCTTCATCAACCGTTTTTGTCACTTCCTCAAAAAATTCCACCAAATTTGTAAGGCACGACCTCTCTCTTACAAAACCATGCTGTCTGTCACTAATGAGATTGTTCCGTTCTAAATGCACATACATCCTGTCTCTAAGAATCCTCTCCAACAACTTCCCTACCACGGCTGTCAAGCTCACCGGCCTATAATTTCCTGGGTTATCCCTGCTACCCTTCTTAAACAATGGGACCACATTCGCTATCATCCAATCCTCAGGGACCTCACCCGTGTCCAAAGAAGCGACAAAGATTTCCGTCAGAGGCCCAGCAACTTCATCTCTCGTCTCCCTGAGCAGTCGAGGATAGATGCCATCAGGCCCTGGGGCTTTGTCCGTTTTAATGTTCCCTAAAAAACCTAACACTTCCTCTCTTGTAATGGAGATTTCTCAAACGGGTCAACACCGCCCTCCGAGGCACTCCCGGTTACACGCCCCTCTCCTTCATGAATACCGATGCAAAGTATTCATTTAGGATCTCCCCTATTCCCTTGGGTTCTAAGCATAATTCCCCTCCTTTATCCCTGAGAGGTCCGATTTTCTCCCTGACAACTCTTTTGTTCCTAACGTATGAATAGAATGCCTTAGGATTCTCCTTAATTCTGCCTGCCAAGAACATCTCGTGACCTCTTTTTGCCCTTCTAACTCCCCGTTTGAGTTCTTTCCTACTCTCTCTGTATTCCTCCAGAGCTCCATCTGTTTTCAGTTACCTGGACTGAACGTACGCCTCCCTTTTCATTTTAATCAGATCCTCAATTTCCCTGGTTATCCACGGCTCTCGAATCCTACCTTTCCTATCTTTCCTTTTTACAGGCACATACCTATCCTGCAGCCTTATCAATCGTTCCTTAAAAGTCTCCCACATGCCAGACGCGGACTTACCCTCGAACATCCTCTCCCAATCAACATCCACCAATTCCTGCCTAATCCGGCTATAGTTAGCCTTCCCCCAATTTAGCACCCTGCCCGTAGGACAGCACTCATCCTTGTCCATTACTATCCTAAAGTTAACAGAGTTGTGGTCACTATTTGCCACATGTTCCCCTACCGAAACTTTGACGACCTGACCGGGCTCATTCCCAGAACTAGGTCCAGTATAGCCCCCTCTCTAGTCGGGCTATCTGCACACTGTCCCAAAGAACCTTCCAGTACGCATTTTACAAATTCCTCCCCGTCCGGACCCCCAGCTCTAAGCACTTTCCAGTCTATACCAGGGAAATTAAAGTCCCCCACTACAACAACCCTATTGTTTCTGCACCTATCCAGAATCTCCTGACATATCCTTTCCTCCACTTCCCGTGGGCTGTTGGGTGGTCAGTAGTACACCCCCAGCATAGTGACTGCACCCTTCCTGTTTCTGAGTTCCACCCACAGCGACTCAGTACATGACCCCTCTAAGTTGTCAACCCTCTGCACCGCGGTAATGAGCTCCTTAACTAATATCGCTACTCCCCCACCTTTTTTAGCCCCTCCTCTGTCTCGCCTAAAACACTTATACCCCGGAATATTCAGCTGCCAGTCCTGTCCTTCTTTTAACCAAGTTTCCGTCACCGCAACCAGGTCCAAATTCCGCATAAGCATTAAGGCCCTAAGTTGGTCTGTTTTACCCGTTATGCTCCTCGCATTGAAGCAGATGCACTCCTGACCTCCAGGCCCACTCAGGTCATCCTCCTCCAGAGTGCTCCTCTTCTTAGCTAGCCTTGCCCTGGCCCCCAGCTCAACCCCAGCCTCAGTATTTACTGACCTACTGTTTTGTTCCCCACCCCCCTGCCACACTAGTTTAAATCCTGCCGAAACACTCCAGCAAAAATCCCAGCCAGGATATTTTCTCCCTTCCAGTTCAGGTGTAACCCATCCTTTCTGATCAGTTGCCATCCTGACTTGAAGATTTCCCAGTTATCTATGAATTTAAAACCCTCCCTCTTGCACCAGTCCTTTAGCCACGCGTTCAACTGTAGAATCTCCCTGTTCCGAGCCTCACTTGCACTAGACACCGGGAGTAGTCCAGAGATTGATACCCTGGAGGCCTTACTTTTTAGCCTAGCACCCAACTCCCTGAATTTCTCTCGTATGACCCCCCTGCTATTCCTACCTACATCATTTCCCCCAATGTGCACAATCACATCCGTTTGACTACCTTCCTTTTTAAATATGATTCCTACCCTCTCGGAGACATCCAGTACCCCGGCACCAGGGAGGCAGACTACCATCCTGGATTCTCGTTCACTCCCACAGAACCGCCTGTCCGTGCCTCTAACCATTGCGGCCCCCACACCTATCGCTCTCCTAATCCCCTTCTTTCCCTTCCGGACCCCTGAGCCTGTCTCCGTGGAGGCGATCTGGTCCTCGTGGCTTACCCCTGGAGGGTCATCCCCCTCCACAGAATACAAAACAATATACCTATTTTGGAGGGGGACAACCACAGGGGATCCCTCCACAGACTGCTCACTCCCTTCCCTTCTCCCATCTGTTGCCCATCCCTTTCTTTTATGGGAGACTGCCACTGAGGTACTTTCTGGCACATCACCCTTCTGACTATTACCCCTCCTAACTGTGACCCACGTGTCTTCCTTCCGAGACCCTGGTGTCACTACCTGACTATAACTTTCATCTATTAATCTCTCATTTTCCCTAACTAAACTGAGTTCATCGAGCCTCAGCTCCAGCTCCCTTACACGATCCTTCAGGAGTTGCAGTTCCACGCATCTGGTACAGATATGGACTTCCGGGAGGCAAGTTGTCTCCAGGAACTCCCCCATCCCACACCGAATGCAGTATACTGGCCTCCCACTCATACCAGCCATGTCCTTTTTAGTTTTGGGGAGATAAAGCAAAAAAGGGGGTGTAACAGAAGAAAAACAAACAACCTTCCTCGCCTCCGCCGAAGCCCTGTGAACCAAAGCCCTTATAGCTCACACTCTGCTTCCCACACACTTCACTGCTCGCTCCCGACGCTGCCCGCTGAATACTGCAGCCTACCTTTTATACTTTACGCACTTAAAAAACCCCTTCCCAGTCTCCTTAGCAGCCCACTTCCAGTTTTCACTTTAAACTTAAAATTCTACTGCAAAAGTAAAGGCCAAAACAAAACACACACGAGCTGACTAATTAAATAAATAAACAATTAAATTAATCTCTCACCAGCACTGCTGCCTCCAATCACTCCCTCTCAGCTTGCTCCAGTGGAACAATGAGGGGGAACCTCCCAGGTAACTGACTTTTAAAGTTAAAATAAAAACCCTTCCCAGACTCCTTAGCAGCCACTTCCAGTTTTCACTTTAAACTTAAAATTCTACTGCAAAAGTAAAGGCCAAAAAAAAAACACACACTAGCTGACTAATTAAATAAATAAACAATTCAATTAATCTCTCACCAGCACTGCTGCCTCCAATCACTCCCTCTCAGCTTGCTCCAGTGGAATAATGAGGGGGAACCTCCCAGGTAACTGACTTTTAAAGTTAAAATAAAAACCCTTCCCAGACTCCTTAGCAGCCACTTCCAGTTTTCACTTTAAACTTAAAATTCTACTGCAAAAGTAAAGGCCAAAAAAAAACACACACTAGCTGACTAATTAAATAAATAAACAATTCAATTAATGTCTCACCAGCACTGCTGCCTCCAATCACTCCCTCTCAGCTTGCTCCAGTATCTTTCCCCTCTCACATTAATCCTATGCCCTCTAGTTTTAGACTCCCCAAACTTTGAGAAAAGATATTGACTATCTCGCTGATCAGTGCCCCTCATTATTTTATAGACCTCTATGAGATCACCCCTCAGCCTTCTAAGCTCCAGGGGAAAATGTGCCAGTCTATAAAGCCTCTCCTTATAACTCAAACCATCATGTCCCATTGCATCCTAGCATTTTTCTGCACCCTTTCAAGTTTAATAATAATCTATCTATAATAGGGTGACCAGAACTGTACACAGTATTCCACGTGCGGTCTTATCAATTTCTTCTTTAACTTCAACAAGAACGTCCCAACTCTTGTATTCAATGTTCTGACTAATGAAACCAATGATGCTAAATGCCTTCTTCACCAGTCTGACCACCTGTCACGCCACTTTCAAGGAGCTATGAACCTCTAGATCTCATTCTTATCTAACTCTCCCCAACGCCCTACCATTAACTGAATAAGACCTGCCTCAGTTCAAACAACCACAATGCATCGCCTCGCATTTATCTAAATTAAACTCCAATTGCCATTTGTCAGCCCACTGGCCCAATTGAACAAGATCCCATTGCAATCCGAGATAACGTTTTACACTGTCCACTATGCCACCAATCTTGGAGTCATCTGCAAATTTCCTAACTATGCCTCCTCTATTCTCATTCAAATCATTAACATAAATGATAAATAACAGTGGACCCAGCGCAAATCCCTGAGGCACATTGCTTGTCACAGGCCTCCAGTTTGAAAAACAGCCCACTATGACCACCCTGTCTTCTGTCATCAGCGAATTTTGTATTCATTTTGTAACCTCACCCTGTATCCCGTGGGATTTAACCTGATGTACAACCTACCATGTGGTACCTTGTCAAATGCATGGAGCGCCAGAACGAGAAGAAAACAATTGCATGTTTACATTTCCTGAGCTCTTTCGCTGAAACTTCCTATGACTGCAGCAGCCTCGGACCCACAGCGAAGCCATCTCACCAGTCCTTAGCGAGTCACAAGAGATTGCGAACGACGCGGCAATCCTGGGGACGCCCATTGAGCTCGAGGTTCCAAAAGCCAGTTTTGCATTGAAAACGGGACCTCAAGTTATGTGTTTGTGTTTGTATTTCATTGTTTTTGCTGTTTTTAAGTAGTTAATACTAAATGGTTCACTCAAATTGTAATTTTCAATTTCGTTTTAATTACTGAACGGGAGTATTATTAAAATTGTATAAATAAACAATTGTTTCATTTCTTACAAACTTGTGAAACTACGAGTTAAAGTCATAGAATGGGTGAATTTTCCCACCCACCGCCATGGGAAACGTAACGTAGGACCATGAAGAGGTCTGTTGACCTCAGGCGGGATTTTCCAGTTTTGGGGCAAACACGGCGTGAGCATCCCGTCCGTAGAATCTCGACAGTGCAGGCCATTGCCACTGCATCGACAACAATCCCACCCAGGCCGTATCCCTGGAACCTCATGAATTTATATTGCTTATCCCCTAGCAGTAAGTGACAATTTTGCATGGCCAATTAACCTAAATCACACATTTTTGGAGTGTGGGAGGAAACCGGAGTATACGGAGGAAACCCACACAGACACGGGGCGAACGTGCAAACTCCACACAGACAGTGACCCAAGGCCAGAATTGAACCCGGTTCCCTGGGGCTGTGAGGCAGTACTGCTAACCATTGTGGCACGGTGTCGCCTTAAGTCTGCATTGTATTATTATTATGTAACTTTTTAATATGCGTGCCATGCTTGTAAGTGTTTGTGTGTTTTAATTTAGAATATGGCCACTGAAAAGTTTCCTGCGATAAAGAGAACTCAGAATTTCTGTGACCATGATTTGGAAAACTTAATACATGAAGTGGAATAGATGAAAGTTCAAATTTTGGGCAAAGGAAAATCAAAGCCAACAAGGAAAATTTAAGCTATGGCTTGGAAGGAAATTGGAACCTTGGTGTATGCAGATAGTGAAATGCCGAGGACCGCGAATCAGTGTCACAAGAAACATAATGATTTGATGCGTTCAACCGGGTTGTGCAGGATTTATTGATGAAAAATTAGAACTGAAACAAAATCGTTCTCAAAGTCAGGATTCTAATCTGCCTTCGGGATGGTAAATAGCTCTGTCTTCTTACAGATTTGCATCGGAGTCGTAAAATTGAAAAACACTGGGGATTTCTGAAGCTGTGTTATCAGTACAGTCTCCTTACAACCTTGCAGGTTGTGAATTTGGCCCGAAGCCTAATTAGCTTCATCTATTGCTCACCAACAATTTGAGAGCAAGATTTTTAAAGACATTTCAATTTCTTTCTGAGGGCAAAAAGGTCACATATTGCCCTGGAAGCGGACATTAAGCGTCTCGCTCAACAGGCCGAACTTGCTCGGAACCTGCTCTGTTTCTCCCTCCTCGGATAATGGGATGTTGGGTTTGGTCAAGGTAATATATATAGAAATATATATATATACACACAAGACTGTTATTATGATGGAAAAATAATTGCACTTTTTTCAACTTTCACAGATGCCAGGGTGACGGCACAGCGGAACATGGCCGAGAGTCAGGCTACACCACCTGCTGATGATGTAGGAGAAGCTGGCACATCACAGCAGTGCAGCACTGAATCTGTAGCAGGCGCGGGGGATGCCTTGAAGCCCGATGAGTTCTTTGACATTGATATTGACGTTCTGGATGGTCAAGTACTTAGAAGGGGGAGGCCAGTGATGACACGGCTGTTGTACTGGAGGAGGAACACCCAGACCCTTCAAGAGGTGAGGAGACTTCGTTGCTGGAGAAGCCTCAGCACCTCGTGAACCTCAACGTCTTACAGTCAATGGCAGTGAGCAAATGATTATTAATAAACTGTATGAGCTCCCAATCGTGTTGGTTGAAGGTTTTGCTGAAACTGGAAGGAGACAAGTTTGAGCACTGAGTGATGTCTCCCAGGAGCTCAAAAGTGCAAAAGAGCTACTGACGCAGGATCATGAGACTTCGTTGCAGCAGAATGAGCTTCTGAGACAGAGTTCAGTGCAGCAGAATGAGCTGCTGAGAAAAAGTTCGATGCACCAGAATGAATTGCTGAGACAGAATTCCGTGCAGCAGAATGAGCCGCTGAGACAGAGTTTGGTGCAATAGTTGAGTGCAGCAGAATGAGCGACTCAGACAGGAAAATGAGTTCCATCTGCAGTTAATAAATGAAGTGGTGACACCTGCTGCTGCAGCCTCGGGCCAGTAGCCACCCCATTCAGAGACAGTTGCCGCTGGGCAGGACCCGACTCCATCATGGGTACAGGGGGATACGCCATGTGGACGGGGAAGGGCCTGAGGAATTCGCAGGAAGAATTAGAGTCCCACTCCTCTCCCTCAAACACTGCTACCTGTACCTCAACATTCCTCACCTCTTATGAATATTCAATTTTGAGTTGTTTATTCCAATTCTTTTACGGTTGATATTTCCGCCTCGTTTATTTCAATTACTCAATTAGCATCGTCATATTTGAATGTTGCATTTTGATATTTGAATAAATAATTTAATAATTTGCACAATTTTGTCAAGTTTAATATAAAAAATATTAAACAAATGACAAAAATATTGTTATAATTAACAACTTTTTTCATGCTGATATTTAACTTAACGTAACTACCTCAACCTAAAAAAGATGCACTAAACTATATTTTATAACTTTAACACCATGGACAATATTGTTTTTCTTCTTTAACATAACCGTTTCTTCCTTTTATAGACAAGGTTGTCAGGGGAATGGAGGGTTTGAAGGGAATAATGGATGCAATAGAGTGAAGGAGATTGTTTGGACATATGAAATAAAAATTTTAAAAGTTCATTGTCCAAAAGCAATAGTGCCAGGCAATCTCGAATTGCCCTTGCGTCACCTGTAGCTCCGGCTTCTCCATCAGGCTCCATATTGCCTTCATCCAGCTCCTCCATCTCCGAAGGCAATTGAAGTTCTGGATGAATGCTCAGTCCATGCTCGAGGACAAAGTTGTGCATAACAAAACACGCTACTAGAACCTTTGTCATTTTGTGAAGTGTCACAAATGCCACTGATGCCATGTTGAAAGGATACAGATGCCAAAATCCTCACTATTGTTGTGACTTTCATCTCCACTGTTATGGCAGTGCGGCAGTTACAGTTGTGTTTCAGGTCTTCAGTCAATATTTCAAAAAGGCATCCCATTGTTTCCTTGCAGTCTCCTGGCACACATCTCCCCTGATATCATTTCATATGATGTCCTTTGCCTGTACACTCTAAAGGGTGGGTAATTGATTTGCCTTCTCGTGGGGCCAAGATGTAGCCTGACTCGTCGTTCATGATGTCTGCACCTTCACTGAAGCCGCAAAAGAGTACGAGTGATTGTCAAACTCATTGCGAATAGCTGGAGGCTCAATACTTGTGGGACATGACTCCAGATTTACAGTCTGGACAGGATTCTAAATAACTGTCAGGGAGATGGTTCACATCAGCTTCCAGGAGACTTGCATACATCAACTAAGTCATTAAACGTCTGTAAGGCTTTTGAAATCATTACTTAGATGTGTGAGCATCAGCATAAACTACCTGATCAAATTATTTGGGCATTTTTAAATTCAGGTTTGTAAGAATCAACATGATCTACATTATTAAATTGTTCATGTATTTCGTTACAGAGACTTGTAAGGTCACACAACGGAAATTAAAATGAATTACTTTTCTAATTCACTACTGAGTTTTGAAAGGATTAACGTAAAATACAACACTTAAGTTAAAGTGCTTTAAAACATCCCAAGCTCCAAACTATTCGGAGAGAGATCTCCTGGTTCGTTGTTCGCTGATTGTCGAACAGGAAAACAGTGTATTTCTCTTATCGTAATACCTGACGTAATATCCGGGCAAGCAGAACAAGTTCGCGCTGTCTCGTTAAGGTATACTGTGCTGCCTCAACGCAGCGGTAGCCCATCAACACCCACAGCGCAGGTTCTTGAAAAGTGCGCTTTGAGCGCAAATGCGCATGCACCGGGAATTCCGGGACGTCCCACGCTCATGTCCGGCGCTCCACAAGCAAGAACCGGCATTTCAGGCCCAAAGTGATGCCTCATGGAAATTTAGAAACTTGAAAATCAGGAAAATGAAATTAAAACAAGTGCCGCTTTTCAAAGGGAAATTGCGATGAAACAATGAATTCGAAACACCAAAGTTTGAGAAAGGAAGAATGAGAATGAGAAATGAGAGAGAGAGAGAGAGAATTTCAGCTGAACAACCGATGTTTAGAGCAGAGGCACGAGAAAATGTTGAGGAGGAAAACAGTTAAAGACGGGAATTTAGTGGGGAAATGGTTACGTTTGTACAAAATCTTCGAATTACATATGCAAAGGATGTGGCAGCATTCTTTATTTCGTTTGAAGAAGTTGCGAATCAACTAAATTGGGGCGGCACGGTTTACAATGGTTAGCACTACTGCCGCACAGCTCCAGTGACCTGGGTTCGATTACCGGCTCGGGTCACTGTCTGTGTGGAGTTTGCATCTGCGTGGGTTTCCTCCTGGTGCTCAGGTTTCCTCCCACACTCCAAAGATGTGAGGTTAGGTTGATTGGCCATGCAAAATTGCCCCTCAATGACGCCAGATGTGTAGGTTAGAGGGAATAATAGGGCAAATATGTGGGGTGACAGGGGTGGGGCCTGGGTGGGATTGTTGTCAGTGCGGACTCGATGTGCCGATTGGCCGAGTGTCACTGTAGGCTTTCTATGATTTATATAGTCAACTTAAAATTGGAGATTCTAGTTAAAAGGTAGACTGGTGAGCTTTCAAAGATCCCAAGCTTTTCTCCCAACGCATGCAGCGTCGTCAGAAAAGGAACTTCATTGAGATTATGGATGCTATGGAATTTCACATTTTCCAATTCATTCCAAACATGAAACATTTTTTGTCCATTAGTCATCCATTTGAAGAAATACATATCCACGTGTTATTATTGTTGTATCGAGCTATCTAAGATAACAATTCATAATGAAAAATAACTGAAGTACCTACAAAATTCGAAATTAAGATTTGTCCCATAATATCACTGAATTTGCAGATTGATCTTTCCTCGTCAATGACTAGAGATATTGGTTTAAACGTGATCCTTCGTGATACTGAACCAGATGTAAAGGACATAACGACATGTGAACACTTAAATAAAGACCATTCATAGCGCATTATGAACTGTATTGAAAACGTTCATTTATTGTGCAAAAAATGTATAGTGCTACAAGGAGCTATGAAATTCCAGAAGAAATGATTGACATGGTAAAAAAACGAACTGAAAATAACTCATTTGAAAAGGGGCTACAACAAACGAAAAAAATCGCAAAAAATGAAACACAAAGGAAGACTACGAACCACTTTGTGTGGAACAAAGAAGCATCTTAACATCCTTCAGCAGCTGCAAAATCGTTTACAACAAAATATATAGGCGGCTAATGAACACGAAAGACAGTTAATTCCGATAAATCAAAATGAAAATTGAACTCCTGTAAGCGTGGAAAGTGGGCTTGAATATTGAACTATCCCTACAAGTAACAAAAATGTAACTGGACTGTGAAGCTAAATCACTATTTTCTAAGTTGAATCCGGAAACGAAAGTGCAAAGAAACACAAAACATGATTTATGACGATATTATCTCGATTCTGATGACGATGTTAAAAGTTTTGACTTGGTGTTTGTCAAATCAATGTCAATGTACAATATGACGTGCAATTCTGAAACATCAACTTTATGGGTATGATGAAATCAGAAAGACATCCCGATATTTAGAACATAGAACATAGAACAGTACAGCACTTCGGCCCACGATGTTGTGCCCAGCTTTATCTGAAACCAAGATCAAGCTATCCCACTCGCTATCATCCTGGTGCGCTCCATGTGTCTACCCAATAACCGCTTAAATGTTCCTAAAGTGTCTGACTCCACTATCACTGCAGGCAGTCCATTCCACACCCCAACCACTCTCTGCGTAAAGAACCTACGTCTGATATCCTTCCTATATCTTCTACCATGAACCCTATAGTTATGCCCCCTTGTAATAGGTCCATCCACCCGAGGAAATAGTCTTTGAACGTTCACTCTATCTATCCCGTTCATCATTTATAAACCTCTATTAAGTCTCCCCTCAGCCTCCTCCGCTCCAGAGAGAACACCCCTTGCTCCCTCAACCCTTCCTCATAAGACCTCCCCTCCAAACCAGACAGCATCCTGGTAAATCTCCTCTGCACGCCCTCCAGCGCTTCCAAATCCTTCTTATAGTGAGGTGACCAGAACTGCACACAATATTCCAAATGTGGTCTCACCAAGGTCCTGTACAGTTGCAGCATAACCCCTCAGCTCTTAAACTCCAACCCCCTGTTAATAAAAGCTAACACACTATAGGCCTTCTTCACAGCTCTATCCACTTGAGTGGCAACCTTTAGAGATCTGTGAATATGGACCCCAAGATCTCTCTGTTCCTCCACAGTCTTCAGAACCCTACCTTTGACCCTGTAATCCACATTTAAATCAGTCCTACCAAAATGAATCACCTCACATTTATCAGGGTTAAACTCCATTTGCCATTTTTCAGCTCAGCTTTGCATCCTATCTATGTCTCTTTGCAGCCTACAGCAGCCCTCCACCTCATCCACTACTCCACCAATCTTGGTGTCATCAGCAAATTTACTGATCCACCCTACAGCCCCCTCCTCTAAGTCATTAATAAAAATTTCAAAGAGCAGAGGACCAAGCACTGATCCCTGCGGCACTCCGCTAGCAACCTGCCTCCAATCCGAAAAATTTCCATCGACCATCACCCGCTGTCTTCGATCAATCAGCCAGTTACCTATCCAATCGGCCAACTTTCACTCTATCCCACACCTCCTTACTTTCATCATAAGCTGACCATGGGGGACCTAATCAAACGCCTGACTAAAATCCATGTATATGACATCAACTGCCCTACCTTCATCAACACACTTAGTTACTTCCTCAAAAAATTCTATCAAATTTGTGAGGCACGACTTGCCCTTCACGAATCCGTGCTGACTATCCCGGATTAATCCGCATCTTTCTAAATGGTCGTAAATCTCATCTCTCAGGACCTTTTCCATCAATTTACCAACCACCTAAGTAAGACTAACCGGTCTATAATTACCAGGGTCATTTATATTCCCTTTCTTAAACAGAGGAACAACATTCGCCATTCTCCAGTCCTCTGGCACCATCCCCGTGGACAGCGAGGACCCAAAGATCAAAGCCAAAGGCTCTGCAATCTCATCCCTTGCCTCCCAAAGAATCCTATGATACATTTCATCAGGGCCAGGGGAAATATCGACCCTCAGTTTATTCAAAACTGCCAGGACATCCTCCCTCCGAACATCTATTTCCTCCAGCCTATTAGCCTGTAACACCTTCTCTTCCTCAAAAACATGGCCCCTCTCCTTGGTGAACACTGAAGAAAAGTATTCATTCATCACCTCGCCTATCTTTACTGACTCCATACTCAAGTTCCCACTACTGTCCTTGACCGGCCCTAACCTCACCCTGGTCATTCTTTTATTCCTCCATAAGAGTAAAAAGCCTTGGGGTTTTCCTTGATCTGACCCGCCAAGGACTTCTCGTGTCCCCTCCTAGCTCTCCTAAGCCCCTTTTTCAGCTTATTCCTTGCTAACTTGTAACCCTCAATCGAGACATCTGAACCTTGTTTCCTCATCCCTACATAAGCTTCCCTCTTCCTTTTCACAAGACATTCCACCTCTTTCGTGAACCATGGTTCCCTCACTCGGCCATTTCCTCCCTGCCTGACAGGGACATACCTATCAAGGACATCCAGTATTTGTGATGTTTGTGACCAAGTAATCTATTTTTCAATACGTCTTCCACAAAAAAAGCCCTCGACGAGACTCCAGCCTTTAATTTGTTCCCAGATATCTGTTATTCCACACAGAAAACCGTGAGGACTTCAATGCATTCCCATCTGTATATCAACCGCAGGTAACTTGTGTTTAGAAGGCAAACCTCCCAGCGAATCCCCCCATTAGATTCCAGCATTAAAATATTTTTTTAAATTTCTGATTCGAAATGATTCTCCTCTCACCCTGTCCCTGAGGGCAAGTAATAGGTAACAGAACGTTTTGTAGGCCAGGGTAAGAGTCCCAGCTTTCCAGTGAATCCCTGCTTTATGGTTCAGTGTTTGCATGATTACCACTGTGAGTGCAGGGTTCGTAAAGCCATATTTCTTGAAAAGCTGTCTTCTGCTTTCTGTCCAGGGCTCACAATCGAAACGTGTCACAAGCACCTCTGAAGCTTGTGGCCCTGCAAGAGAGATCCCAAGTTGCTGTTTTTTTGTCCTTGGAACAAACCAAGCAGCCAATGAAGTCAATGACAACCATTCGCGTTAGGTTAATTGAACTTGCAAACCCCTTGAAATTGAATCATGCAGTGAGGCAGCACAGGACAGACAATACTATGAATGGGATATTTCAGTCCTGTGGTGATATCAATTCATTTACATCTCAACGGAAAATAACAGGGTATTAAATAGGGGAAACATTGAGTAAATTGGCTCAATGAGTGATGGTGCAATGCTGGTCCAGGTTCCCACATTCACTTGTGGCTGTGAAAAGCCTCAATCAGTCATGCACCGTGTGGAAATAGAAAAGGGCAAACAATCCCCCCGAGCGTACCTTCTCCATCCCTTGAACCGACGCTGCATTTTATTTATTTTTTCTTGATGAACCACATTTTCGTATCTCCGCCGTTCAGGTTCTTCCTGATTCTGAAAAGATTCGCTTCTTACTTCCGACTTTTGCATTAAAATATCTTGGCACGGTGGCAATGACCAACATGGCGGCAACCAAAGATGGAGGAGAAACAGATGGAGAGGTGAACCTGAGCAGAGTAAGAGCGTCCTTTGCAGAAAGACAGGGAAACAGCAACATGCTGTTCAAAAGCTTCAGTTGAGTTCTGGAGACAGTGGGGTACACTTCACATCTACACTTTAACTTCTAAACTGACCAAAAACAAGAGCATTCTCTCTGCAGTAATTTCACTCGAGATCCCCACTCGATCATCCAAATTTCACATCAACTGGTTAAAACGTTATTGGTACCATATGTATGAGACATTTATAATCATGGGTCACGTTTTATATTTGTTCTGGGAGCAGACATATTTCAAATCACGAATGTGGGGAAGTGTGCGGCATTGTGGATTTATCGCTTGACTAGTCATGACAGAAAATCAGGCCATATCTCAGGAGGAAACAGGATTCATTTCCCAACACGGCAGAAGTTGAGAAGTGAACTGAATAAATATCAAAAAATAAAGTCCAATGATGTCCACGGAACATTGCCAATTGACAGCAACGCTATATGATTCCTTGACAACATTTACAGACAGAAATCTGCCATCTTATTTTGCCGGCGCAAATGAATTCACATGCTCAGCAATCTTGTTGACTCTTAAATGCTCTCTGAAAAGGCCAAGAAAGAGCCACATCTCAAGGATATATAGGGACGGGAAATAAATGAATGCAAACGGACGGTCATATAATTGCAGGTCTTGGTTTCAGAATAAACCCCACGTTTTTCATTTGGTTTCGGTGACGACAGTGAAATCGACATAATAAAGCAACAATGTTTTTCCTTTCAAACAAATCAACTGGAATGAGGAGTAGACCACTCACGCCGGCCCCAGTATTCCGTCAGATCGTGACTGATCTGTTTCTGTCCAAATTTACATCCTGCCCACCCCCTATAATATTTTGAGTCCCGTGTTAGGCAATAAACTATTTAACTATTTTAGCTCAATGATATTCATTGGCCCGGCCTCGGCCATTCTCGGGGAAGACAGAAAGCATATCTGACCATCT
The DNA here is from genome assembly GCF_964213995.1 of Mustelus asterias. Lineage (NCBI taxonomy): Eukaryota > Metazoa > Chordata > Chondrichthyes > Carcharhiniformes > Triakidae > Mustelus > Mustelus asterias. The sequence goes on along the minus strand of NW_027590377.1, from coordinate 61,714 downwards.
CTAGGTTGAAAAGTACCACGCTCGCCCGATGTTCTTGCAGAAGTAGGAAACGGATTCAACTATCCACCCTCGGGATCTTATGTGTTTGAATATGATCACCAGTCACTCATTTATGAGCTCATATATAAAGGCCCAAGTATCTAAAGTTTGCCTATGACATGCCTAGGAGGAAATATAGGAACTTGCAAAGCACACAGAAAATGATGGAGCCCACTTTACCCCCCGAAATAAATATGCCTCTCCAAACAATTATGTATTTTTCTATCACCAGATAACGCCTCCAGAGAAAATAACGCCAAGTGCAGCCAACAAAATAATGTCGTCGTAATAATCAGATGTCCCGAATACAGGAAAACGTATGTGAGCTCACAATTAAGAAAACATGCTAAAGACCCCATCGAAAGAATTGTTCCACTTCTAACGTACTTCCTGTCAACCAAATATCACACAACTGTCTGCGCATGCATGCCAAAATGTTGGTCCGCGTTCCTATCCAATGTGTCTTGTACCTCTTTTAACAGACTCCCACACAATACCAGCAGGTTTTTTTTCTCTGCAGACAAATTAATTATCTATTGTTGAAGGGAGCTTTAAAGAATAGGTTCGGAGGGAATAATATCGTTCGTTTAGGTGTCTGTATAACAATTTATATTGGTAGGAATAGATAGTAGACAATAAATGCGTATGCATTTATTGTTATACGATCAAAGAAGACGTGCATATAAGCTCCACCATGTTAACAGAAGGGTAGAACATTAAAATGCCACATAATGTATACTAGCTGGCTTAGCCACATTCCTGCACACAATTAGCTGGCTTAATCACAAGCTTATGTATAATAGACCACAGTTACTGGTGGCTGGTACCAGTCTATTGTCCAAGGTAACGGATGAAAACCAGACACATAGGATTATGGAGGGCATTCATGGAAAATGATAAGGAGGCCCACTGGACAAGGAGTATTGTAAAGTCCAGGATTCCAGATGGGAGAACAGGAGGTTACATTAATGACTCGTGTCCATGAGACCACGAGCTGATCATGCATAAGTAATGCCTGTTTCATTGGAAATGTGACTAATGTATGTAATCTGTAATAAGTATTATTGGACATGGTCCAACCATGATGGGCTGTGTAGATGTCTGAAAAATGTACAAGAATGGATGGTTTGCCTTTGTTCGTCTGAAAGAGGCACTGGGTTTTAACAGGAGACATCTCCCCGCCCGAGAAAATAAACCGTTTGATGCGAGTACCAAACCTGAGCGTTGAGTAATTTCTTTGAGATTCTCTCCCGCTAACAGTTTGGTGCCGTGACTGTGATTCCTCATACGACCAACGCCATCAGAGAAGCGGGTGAGTATATTTACTCATTATAAGTATAGACTTAGCCCGGTACACGGTTGCACTCGGCGATTGACGAATTCCCAACGTATGAACAGGATGTGACCAGCAGTCAAAAGGCGGTGCGTAGTTCTTAAAGAGATGTAGGAAGTGTCAGGCATCGTTTACTGCATTAGAATAAGTAATTGACTTGTGACCCAAAAATCAGCCAAAAGACGTGTCTACCACAAGTAGCGCTGTCGTAAGCGCGGGCCTCTGAGATGAGATTTCTAACAGTTCTAGTCCCACCGAATCGTGACAAGTGAAGAAAGCGAGCTCGAATGGGGGCCAGAAGGCTCCTTTACCGCCACCAAGCGGAGTCAAACAAGAAAGTTATTGACAACGTGGTCAAATCAGGTTAAATTGGTTGGTCAAAAGAGGGGAGTAAAGGGTTAAAAGAAACAAGCAGGCACCGACACTGTGTATGGCAAAGCGAGAGAGAAAGGGGGTATAATGGTGCGATCAACAGCATCATGTTTTGGAATAGGGTATCGCAAATCAAAGTGAAGTGCTTCTCTGTGTACGACTTGAATAAATTACTTTCGCCCAGTTGAAATCTTAAGATAGTGCAATTGAGACGGGGTCAGGGTTCCTTTATCTTGGTGGCCATGGTCATTTTTAAGAGGAGGAATCGAACAGAGATTTCAGCTCTGCCATGTTGGAAAAGGAAAATTAATTTCAAGATGGCATTGCATTACACCTGAAAATTTGTAAGGAGAATTAACCATTTTCGCATACGGTTGACTTGATGTGTATCTGCTTGTGTTGGTTACAGATTTATTTGGCAGCAGTAGCTTTCGGAGTCTCAGGCTCCTTCCTAAGAAGTCTCACAACACCAAGTTAAAGTCCAACAGATTTATTTGGCGGCAATGGCTTTCGGAGTCTCAGGCTAGTGCTGACAAATAAACCCATTCGATTTTAACCTGGTGTTCTGAGACTTCTTACTGTGCTTACCCCAGTCCAACGCCGGCATCTCCACCTGTTGGTTACAGAGGCAGCGCTGCAGAAATAATTAATCATGCAAATTTTGAGCTTAAACTGGAGAGATTGTAAGAAAGTGTAAAAGCCTGAATCTTGTAGGGATATGTAAAAGTGATAAAAATAAAGCTTATTTTGGATTGATCTGGATTAGGCTTTTTGTTAAATTCGAAAAATTATTGTTGATAGAACTGACAATGAAAAGATAAATGAAAAAAGTTATTCCAGAATGTTTGAACTGATGATGTCCAACCGAGTGAACTTATTCCGCCCCTGCTGAAACAAGCAGAGAAATAACCCCTTCTGTCCCAGATAGGATGGATCTTTGTGTTCGAAGAATTGCAGTAATATTAAGACATAAAATCAAAAATCTAACTGAAAAGGGAGTTATATTAGGTAGAATGGGAGTGCGTGCTTAATGATGGGAATTATGTTATTGCCATAATGTTTTCTAATTAAAATGTGTGACATGGATACGCAAAGTTAGTGAATCAACCACAAAACAGGTGGAGTAGTTCTGAACACAAAGCATACCCTGTTGTAAATTTTGAATATGGGATGGTTGAAAACTGCATTAGATGCCAGACGGGCTAAAAGGGAGAGCCGCCGATAACACCAAATTGACAGATTAATATAATTAGAGATGAGGGAAATAATTCAGTGGAATAAATGAGAAATGAAATTGAACAGGGTCATAAAAGATATGTTATAGAGGAGCTGATAGTAAACAGAGGAGGACAGAATCAAAATGGGATTCATTGGATACAAGAGAGACATTTAAAGGGATTCTAGGAAGTAGTACGCAGTTTTGGTGATAGCTATAGATGAAGGAACAAAATTTCCTTAAAAGAAAGAAGAGATAAGATAGACACTAATGGGCAGTTGAAAGCCCACAACACTGTTTTCTGAGTTTGGGACGATTCCGACATAAGAAAATTTGCTGTAAGCAATGATATGATTTAAGACAAGGCCAAACAATCAAAACAAGTTATGGCCTGGGATTAAATTGAAAGGTTTGATTTCTGTTACACAAATGTTATTAGATTATAGCATTTGAAAAAAAAAGATGGTACAAAGCCTTTTTGTAACCAGAAAAGGGGGAAAACAAGAATTGAAGACTTTCTAGCTATTGTAGGAGGTTTTTGGAAGATTATGCCTAAGTGGTAAAGCCCTTACAGGATTTGATATAGGGAGGAAGGGCTAGTCAGGAAAATACCGAGGGGGGAGATGCAGAAGTGAAGGCTTTTTCAGATTTGAAGCAGGCTTCATAACAGCACCAGCTTTGGGATGACCTGACATCACAAAACAATTCCAAATTTCTGTGAGGAAAATGATGGAATGCAGGCAGCTGTGCTTGCTCAGCAGGTGGACTGAGTATTATTGAGAGTGGCCCCCGAACAAGTGAGGTTTGCACCCAAATGGACCGGACCCTACGACGTCATGATGACGATTGACACTTGTGCTTGTATTGATATGAAAACGGAAGAGTTAGAATCCAAAGGATAAAGACTGAACCTACCATGGTCCAGATATGGGAAACTACCTGGGATGCTAAACATTAGCAGGCGTGGGTTAGCGCTCTGCAACACATTGCAATTGGGCGTTCACATTTATTTTTCTTTTATATGGAGTGTATGTTATTTTTAAATGGGCAATACCATGGACTTGACCAAGGTGCCGCTTGCCGTAGCCAACTGAAGAGATAGAAATGTTAAGACTTCCCTAACCTAAATCGAATTCTCTCCTTTTATCCCCAGGATGTCAGCTTGCATGGAAGGAGTTAAATTAATAGTACAGATTTCTAACGCATGGTGCCCCAGGCTCCTTTTTTTTTAAACCCATCGGTCATGGAATACAAATGGGTACATCACCTTTGCGGACTTATTGTCCTGGGAGTCTCTTCAGAAACACCCTTCTCTGAATGATGTCGATCCGATTCTTCAAATGCAACATGGGCTACGGAGCGTTGTACAAATTCACCGACAGAACCTGCATTCCGGCAGGAAAAGACTGGACTAAAGATAGGACTTACTTTAATGCTTGGTTACAAGTTTATCCGTGCAAGGATGCGGATATACTAGCGATGGAACCACCGGTTGTGTGGACCACAGGGAAGTGAGGAACACGGATGGATGTGTTTTTGGAATTATATATGCACCTGGGCTCGGCCCATCCCAGCTGCCCAAGAAGGGACTCGGAGTAGGCGGATATTATGAGGAGACGGATGCAGCGGCACAGTCCCTGTATGTTTGTTTTTCCCCTCCTGTTACTCCACCGCCCACTCCGACTCCCTCTCCAGCAATATTGCCATGTCCCATGGTTTTTAAGGGAATGGAGAACAGGATTGTACTTTTAAATGAAGCAGAAATTTTGTATAATGATGTGAAACATGAAATTGTACCGGTTCTGATCAATATTTCGGCAATTCCAATGCCGGAATACGGTTCAGAACAATCTAAAAGCATATATGTTTTGTTAACTAAAATTGTTATGAGACAGGCTGCCGCAGCCGTGGGGTCCTCTCGAGATCGGAGATAGAGGAGACAAAGAGGGACAGTTTTTGAGGTGCTCACAGAGGTAACCACAGGAACCTCCCTGGTAAATTCATTGGATATCCAGGAGTTAAATGAGTAGGTGGAACAACTTAAATCGGTCACGAGGGATCTCCTAAAACCATCAGAGGAAACACAAGAGATACAAGCAACTTTGGGGGAAGCAGGTATGGATATCCAGTTCGATGCAATAACAGTGCTGGAGGGCCATGCTCGCACGATTAACCACCTGATAGACAGAGAAAGGGAGGACACTGCACGAATACAACAGAGGCAACTTTGTCATGCATACGGCCTCTGGCTGGTGGGACAGGTCAGACATAATCTCGGTCAGATCCAAAGGGGGGAGGTACCCGATTGGAATGACAGCTCCCACCTGGCATAGATAGCCAGACGGACAGGGGCGTTGGAAAAATGCTGCCTCAAAGCCGTCATCAGTAGTCCCTGATTGTGGGATGAGCGAGGCTACTGGGGTGGTGATGGTTCTGATTATCCCTATAGTTGCACCAGGCTCAGGAACTTTTCCCATGTTCCAACTGCAAAACAGGTTATACCTCCCTCCGTCTTCAGCTGACCGAGACAGCAGCCATACATAGGAACAAGTCCTTCTGTGGAGTCTCCCTTGTGGGATGCAAACAGAGGGGTGGCATTACGGTGTGACCCCACCCTGTGGGACAGGGAGACATGGACGAATGTGGCTTCAACCGTACTGAGGGATGCGTCCTGGAGTTCGAACCACCCTCTGGACACTTTGCCCCCACAGGATATGTGGGCAAGGACAAATACTGTGTCTCCACCACCATAACCTCCTATCGTTATAATGGCTTGTTATGCATGATCCCCAAACCCAACTTTTTTTTTCACACCCCTTTGGCCCGTCACTATAGGCCTAGCTCGGATCATCAAGTTAGCTGCCGAACCGTAGGGGCTATCAATGTCACAGACACCCTCCACGATACCTTACAGGACTATAAAGAAACAGAACTGGCCCTTATCCGACACCTAGCAGAAACTCTGTGAGAGCCAAGATTTAGTCGGACATTCAGTTAAGCTATACCACCAGCTACAAACAAAAATTCAGACTTTAGAAAACGACACCAAAATATTATTGCAGGAAGAAAGCTGGTGGCAGAGACTGTGGGATTGGGGACTGAATGTTAATATACACCCTTGGATTCGAATCAGTTCACGCATAATAGTAGGCCTACAACTATTACTCGCCCTTGCATGGGGCATTATCGCCTGCCGGTCCTGCAAGAAATATCGACAACGCAAAAGGACGAGGGACAATGCTAAAGCCTTAAGGGACATGACTAAACATGGTGGGAAGCGTAAGTCGGACCAATTCAATTTGATATAACCGACCATTATTCCTGAAATCATGTGACTGCAGCACAATGAGGCAGGGAATACTGCGCGATCCACATTTTTAACATAATCTATAAAACTTTGGTTTCGGGGGCTGCTGGGGTCAGCCCCTTACCGAAAGGAGGGATTGTTGAAGGGAGATTTAAAGAATATGTTTAGAGGGAGCAATATCCTTGGTTTAGGTGCCTGTATAGCAGTCTATAATCAAAGGTGCCTGTACAATAATTTATATTCAAAGGTAGAGCAAGTTATATCTGTTGGGATAAACAGTATATAATAAATATGTCTGAGTTTACTGTTATACGATCACAAAGGGCATACATGAAAACTTCACCATGTTAACAGGAGCTCAGGGTAGTAAAACGACACAGGATGAATGCCAGCTTTTTGTCACGTTCCTGAACACCACTGGTTGGCTTGAGCACAAGCTTGTGCGCAATAGACCACAGATACTGCTGACTGGTACCAGTCTATGATCTGAGGTCTCGGATGAAAACCAGACACGAAGGATTAGGGAGGACGGTCATGGGAGATGATAAGGAGGCCCACTGGACAAGGGGTATTGTACACTCAAGGGCACCAGATGGGAGAAAGAAAGATAGTATTGATTAGGTACCATGAGTCGTGTCCATGAGAGCACGAGCTGATCATGCACAAGCCCACCTTATGTAATGCCTTTTTCATTGGATATGTGACTACTGTATGTAATCTGTAATCAATATTATTGGACAAGTTCCAGCCGTGATGGGCTGCGTAGATGTTTGAAAAATGTGTACGAATGCATTTTTTTTCCTTTGTTCGTCGGAGAGAGGCATTGGGTTTAGCAGAAGCCATCTCCCCGCTAGCAAAAATAAACCGTTTGTTGTGAGGACCAACCCTGAGCGTTGAGTGATTGCTTTGAGACTCTCTCCCACTAACAAACACTACATCCCATCTTCCTCCAAACTAAGTAAATTTATTTAAAACAACACCACGGTTTCTCCTCTGTGTGGCTAAATTTCTGTGCAGTCCGTTGCTTGTCGCCATTGTCCCCATGCTCTGACATTAGTCACTGATGAATAATACTGCATCGTGCACAGGTCTATAGAGAATCAAAACACTGTATTCTACCACATTAATCTGTCCTTAAAATTCTGAAGTGATTCGAAGAATCGGAAAAATTTAGCTAAGTTAGTGAGACCTTCGTTTGAGGATATGTAACTACTCAGATGTTTTTTTTTAAATCAACGTTATGGCTTTATTTTCTTTCCAAAAGCGGAAATTGTGTTACGTTATCTATTGGTCTCTTGTACCGTTTTACATCCACAGATTTGCGTCCGTCACGAATGAGTTTAATTATTTGCTTTGATTTCATTCACTATTATTTGAGGGTATAGTTCCTCCCCTCAGACACATCGTGGCTTTTTCCAGACTCTGAATGGTCAACTGGTTCATTCTGTTCCCACAGCTCGAGTGACTTCCTTCCTTCCAAGCTCATAATTGCCCATGTCTATTTCCAATTTTGTCTGTCCATCTGGCGCTGTCCGATCCAAAATCCTGTAATCTATTTGGCCGTGTTCGCCCCATGGCCAGAAAATCCCGCCTGCGGTCAACTGAGCTTTGCATGTTCAGTTTTCCGTTCGCTACGATCAATGTGGTGGGCAGAACTGGAAAATTCCACCCCTCGGCCTGTCCTTACATTATCTGTTGATGGCATTATGCATGATGGATGCGGCCAGTTCCGGCATGTCCTCTCCATCCGAGGATAAATTAATTCAAGGGGCTTCAATCGCTATTGCTTCCCACTGGAACACCTCAAAGCCTCAACAATATTGGCCTGGGAATGCAACCACTCAAAGTTGCCTCACACAGAACTCTGTACAGGACTTCTGCTGTAAAAGTTTATTGTTTACATCCCAGGTATAAATGTACAGGTATTTTGTAAACATGTTCTACTACTGAGGCCGTATGTATGTGTACTAGCTGTCTTTATGTCGGATGTCTGTAGCTCAGCTACCTGTGCTCTTAAGGAAACATGGGGAGTATTGTTTAAACCTTTTTAGCTCTGTAATGATTCAGAAAACCCGACAGGAAAGGAATGCAAATTGAAACTACTACCGTGGTGCTCACACGCTAGTCGCTGCCTGAAACTGCAGTTCAGTAGGTGCAGTCGTGCGCCTGCTTATAAAAGATAACGAGTTCCAGCTGGTGTGGACAATATCTGTTATTCAGGGAACTCATATTCTTCGAGTCACACAGGGATATCAATCAGTGATTCCCATGGATCTCATGGGAATATCATATACCTCAGCCCGCTGCGTGTCCGAGTGGTCCCTGTCGATCCCATAGCGATTCGACCTTCTTCATCTTTACAAGAATGATCCCTGGAATAAAGGGTTTGTAGTATGAGGAATGGTTGAAGACTCCGGTTCTATCCTCATTGGAGGTTAGAAAGATGTAGGATAATGCGAGGCCTGGATAGAGTGGACGTGGAGAAGATGTTTCCATTGGCAGGAACAACTAGACCCAGATGGTACAACCTCAGAGTAAAGGAACAATCCTTTAAAACAGCAATGAGGAGGAATTTCTTCAGCCAGTGTGTGGTGGATCCGCGAAACTGTTTTCCACAGAAGACTGTGGAGGCCAGGTCATTGAGTACATTGAAGACAGAGATTGATAGATTCTTGATCAATAAGGGGATCAGGGGTTATAGACAAAAGGCAGGAGAATGGGTATGAGAAAAATATCAGCCATGATTGAATGGTGGAGCAGACTCGAAGGGCCGAGTGGCTTAATTCTGCTCTTTTGTCTTATGGCCTTATGTTCTTATCTCTTTGCCTATCGGTGGGGTGGGGGGGGAGGGGGGTAGTTGGCGAATGTAACAGACAGGGTGAAGACGGAAACGGGTTAATGACCTTTGCAACACTTAGAGATTTGTAAAAAGCATTGTATAACTTGTTTTCGTGCCTGTAGAACTTGTTTCCATGTATCCTAAAACAGATAAGGGAAGCAGCTGTCCCTGCTGTTGTACACAAGCTTATGATTTTGCCAGCTAATTGTGTTCAGGAATGTGGCTAACCCAGCTAGTATCTATTTTATGTTCTTTAATACTATGTACTTCTGTTTAACACGGTGAAGCTTACATGCATACCTTCTGTGATCGTATGATAATAGATTCATCTATATTCATTATATAGTATTTATCCTTACCGATATAAATTGTTATATAGGCCCCTGTACTTCAGTTAACTTGTTTGTGCAAACTTATAATCTTGTATGCTGGATAAACAAACCACATAGAGGCGCCAGAACAGACAATTGCAGCTTTGAGATGGCTACGCTTACACGGACTGCGCGAAGGACGGAACTGCCGAGGCAGCAATAATCGTGAGAAAATGCGGACGTGATCAGGGGCGAAAATATATGTATAAATATCCGCTCTTAACCTGTATTCGGCGAAAAGTCTAGAGAACCGTTTTAGGAATCAGACTTCTGCCGCAAGCTTGTGAAAATAAACCACTGTACTATGACTCACTAACAGTCTCAGAGGTATTATTTTACCGACAACACAGGGGAACGCCTCTTCCACGAATCACCGCTACAGGCCACTCGTTTTTGGTGGCCAACTCTGGTCCGCCACCACTGCTCATGTCCGAACCAGAATCTTCATCAACCAGATTATTTGCTTTTGAGTTTTCCAAAGGTTGAGTTTCCCATCCACAGGCCTGTTTGAAGGACGCCAATTCTAGTGCGTCCACAGAAACAATTGCCTCTGTGGAGGGTTCCCTATGACGGAAATCATCTGGGTGCTTATAGAAGCCCATCTCCCTGTTTTCTTTTACATTGTAAGACACGTGGTATCCATAGAGAGCCGTCATTGAAGTTCCTCTTGTGGACCATACCTGCTTGTTTGAAGTCCACATTCAGCCTCTGACTACCATGCCGCCTTACATGAGTTTCTTGTTGCCTGAGAAATTTGGGGACGTCAGGCTAACTCTTGACTGAAGGCGCCGGCCAATGAATAGCTGCACCGGGGCTATCCACGTCGTTATATGTGAGGCAGTCCAATAGAGAATTTGGAAACATGGGAGGTATGTTTCTCGAGAAACGGTGGTTTGTTTCTTCATGCAATTATGGAAAATCTGGGCTATCCGCCCAGCCAGGCCGTTTGGTTTGTGGCTGTGCCTCACTCCATTTGTACTCATGAAGGTCTTGGTACCACCCCACTGGTAAATGAGGTTCCCCTATCCGTCACGAGAAACTTCTGTAAAGCATGCAAACTAAAGATTGTTCGAGTTTTTCTCGATGGCATTGTAAGAGGTAGTAGAGGCCATCCTGTGCACGATGGTCCGTTTTGAATTGACGTCGATGATAATTAGAAACATGGAGCTCATGAATGGCCCTGCAAATTCTGCATGTGCTCGCACCGAGGTCTACAAGTCATTGCCAATGGTGCAAGGAGGCGACTGGTGGGATCCTCGAGTTCTCCTGAGAGGTTTTGCACCACTTGGCCAGGTTTTCAATATTACTGACCGTGCAAAGCCAGAAGCGTCTTCATAGCTCCCTGAAAGTATTGGTAGCCATTATGCAATTCTTGAAGTTGATATCACTGGCCTGAAAGCGGGAAACCACCCGGGCTCCCCACAAGGTGATGCCATTTTCTACACTCAGCTCTTGATATTTAGAGAGACACGTGTGTAATATATTATGTCCAAAACACTTGTGGTCCAAAAATTAGGAGGGCGTAGCATCATTACGCCAATATAGTATCTTTTGGGTCGATGCCTGGTTTTGCTTGGTGAATGCTGGAAATGTGTCCACAAAGTTTAGATATATGACGACTTGATCCATATTCGGAAGAAAATGAAGGCCGGTGGGTCGGGGCAGGTATTTCAAGGCATCCATGTTGGATATATGCCTCTCTGCACGCTGTTCTGTGTTATAATCATGAGCAACTAATATCAATGCTCTGCACTGGAACTGGGCTCATGTGATAGGATAAATGATCTTGTCTTCCCTGAACAAACACTACAGAGGTTTGTTTCTGGTCGGTTATTATAGTGAAATGCTGACTGTGGACATACTGGTGAAACTTCGTCAACCCGAACACTGTTGCCAAACCATTTGTTCGATCTGGGCATGCTTCCGCTGTGCATTCAATAGGTTCCTGATTCGTACGTGATTGGATAGTCTTTCCCATCATCCCCAGCTGCGCGATAATGCCTCTCTTATCCCATGGGGCTGGCGCCGCTGGTTACAAAGAGTGGTCTCAGGAGATCGTAATGGTTTAGTATATTGGTTGACAGCAACTGGTATTTGAAATATTTGCCATGTAACATTTCTGATTTTCTTTTTAGCCGTGCTAAGAGGGGTGGGGCGGCGGGGCGGTGTGTGTGTGTGTGTGGGGGGGGGGGGGGGTTGGTGGGAACACAGCAGTGGCGCCAAGTTCACTCTCAATGTGCCAAAGAAATTAATGACATCGAGGAAAGACTTCAACTCCTTGTGTTCCTTGAGGTCAGAAACCCGTTTATTGTCTGAACCTTCTCTTCTAAAGTGTGTAATCCATCTCGGTCAAATCTGTACCCAGACACGTTGCCCCGTTTACCTGGGACAAACATTTCCCCGTTTCAGTCAGACGCCAACATCAGAATAAAGAAATAACTCCGCCAAACTGTCGAAATATTCCTCTGCTGTCGCTCCTAATGATTAAAACTTCATCCAGTTAGACTACAACTCATATCGTCCCTCAGCATTCCATGCTCTATGGAAAACTGTCCAAACATTTTCTCCCTCGATCTCACATGATCCATCCCATGCATAATCCTGGTGAATATACTCCGTTCCCTGTCAAGTGCAGTCACATCCACCCTATGTGGACGGGCCAGTTCTCCAGGCAATATTCCAACTGTGGCCTACCTAACTTGCTGCACAGCTTCAACATTATATCCTTGCTCTTATACACTATCCCACGACAGATAGAAGCAAGTGTGCCATATGCCTTCTTAACTATCATCTTCTACTGCTCTGTCGCCTTAAAGGATCTTTGAATCAGTGCCCCAAGATCAATCTGTTCCCATGAGCTTCCTCGTGTCCTTCCATTGATTAAATATTATTTGTCTATTATATCTTCGAGGGTGCAGTCACATCTGCCGCTGTTCTGCACATCTGATCAACCCACCCTTAACTTCCTCTAATGTGTGACCTTCTTTTTCTCCATTAACCACATTGATAAATTTAAAAGCACAATATCAGACAGGAAACAATCCAACTTGGAACATACAACCCGCGAATATTCTGCATGAATAAGCAGAGATGCATAACACGTGGTTTAAAACAACAATAACAAAAATTAGTTATTTAAGTCTTCTCCTGCTTCTGTATTTAACCTTCCAATCCACTATAATTAAAACTCAACGTAAGGTTATTCTTCCCGAAATGTTAAACTGTTAACACATGTCGGCCATGCAATGACAAAACAAATCTGTGACCGTCCAGATAATCCAAACAGAACACATTGGTTCTCACAGCTCGTAAAATTCAAAAAAAGTCCTTTCTATTTTCAACTTCTTAAAGCGACAGTGCACTACAAAATAAGAAACAAGATCCCCCCTTCATCTTTATTATAACTTCACATTTTTAAAATACTTTTTTAGCCAATTTCCAACGCCTGATTTAATATTATCACCCTAAAATTCTCACAGTTATTCCAAATTCCTCCAGCCTACACTTATAACTTCCACATTTAAATGATTCCCGGAATCTGCAGTTATAAAGTGGAAACTTCCGATTGGATCGCTGCCAAACTTCAAAGTTGCATCGTCCTTAAAACTTCTCTCCTACAGGTCAGGCCTACAACTCAATCTTTTGAATTTTAAAACAATGCGAATTTCTTGCAGTTAAATGCTCATCTTTTTCCATTTTAACTTTCAACGATTCAATAATAAAACATATACCTCCATTCCTTTAACTGTTTCTTGGTCAACTGCGGTGACTTGCACTGCAGCGAAGGGAGCTCGATGTCCCATATCCTTGAAAAGGAGCTAAGTAGAGGCTTGAGATAAGTTATCTCAGATTTCTTTGCATGGCTTCCAGCATTTGTACTGCGCAGCTGACTGTCTGTTGTCGACAACTGCTGTTTCTGCGTCTTTCCAATTAAAATACAATGTTTATGGATAAGCTTGAAGGATTATTGCATATCCTTCCTATTCCACGAATTTCGCATTCGCAGCTTTCTCCTCCTCAGCTTTCGCCTTCATTTCATACCCGATGTTGCCTTTGCCCACAGTCCTTTGTCTTGTGGACCATTCTGTGCGCTCGCAGCTTCTTACAACTGATCTCGAAGCGTCCCCAGACTCTCCCTTCATCTGATCTACAATCGGTTCAGATTATACTTTTTAAACAAGCTGCCGGTTTTCAATAATACCCTTTTGACAGTATAATCAAAAGAAAATAGTCACCAAACTTCAGTTATGTTCCATCCAATGAGAGCAATTGGCATACCTGTCGCTAATCTGCTGGTTATGTTTAACTTTTTAGCTTGTTACATGTAAACTTTATAACTTTGAAGTAGCCAGACAATGTATTTCGAAGATTAAAATCAGCAGTTTTATTTACTTAGCTATAGCAAGCGCCGTAATACGCCAGGTAGTGTCCAGACAGAGAGTTGGGACATCATTTAGAGAAACAGATAAACTTTCATAGTCGATTACAAGTAACAAACATATAACCAATCAGAGATGCACATTAGTATAAAAGTTATCTATGTCCATTTACAATTATTAACAAGGTTTGGGCATAATTGTCCAATAGCAAAGAGTGCACGTCTACTTAATTATAATGTACTGGCGTCTCCCAAGAAAGACTACGTGCACACATGTTGCCGAAAATATGTCTTCACTTGAGTTCTTTCAGTTCTATTTGACAATACAAAATCACCGCTCCGAGATGTGTTTCTTTTCTACGTGCTCGGAAACCTCATACGCTGGCTCAGTCTGTCTGGAGTGTCTTGGCAAATGAGCTTGCCTTGTGGTGAGAGATGTCATCCCAAGAAAACATTCAATATGTCCATGTCGCTCTGTATCTACTAGATCCAGAGTGCAGTGCACCAATGATTCAATAGCGGGGGACTTGCCTGACAGACACCAGGGGGCCGAATGGGAGACATTTACCTCCACACGCTCCTGCTGAGACATTCGGTGAAGGGAATGCTTCGTTCCTTTTCATTGACTATTGATTCCCTTTCGAATTCGTTTTATGTTCACCAGCTCTGGTATGGGGATATCGATATTCACGTTGTATGCACCCGAAACTTTTCAGGGAAGTTGTGCTGTAAAGCAACTGTGTGCGGAATTTGGGTGCAAACTTTGGGGTATTTCGGACTAATATTTCTCTGCTGGGGAAATGCACGCTGTACGCTAACTATGCTGTCTCTAGGAAGCATGCATATCACATTCTTTTATCCTAAATGTATGGGTTTCTGGATAAATTCGGAAGACCATCAGGCCATAACATACATGAACAGATGTCGGCCAATTGTCCCATCATGTTCGCTCCACCAGCGAGGGGAGATAATGACAGACATGAAACGATAATCATCAACTCCACTTTTCCACCTTCTCACCATAACCCTTCGTTCTCTTTTTAAATTAAAAAGGTGACTCTGTGACTCGAGCACACTTCATACTATCACTGCAACTCGCAGTGGCAAATAATTCCTGAGTTTGACTAGTTTCGGAAAGAAGACATTCTGCGTTTGTATGTCTTTATTTGGAGAGCCCTTAACTAAGATTATATCCCTCTGTTCCTATACCATCCAATAAGGGGAAAACCTTGTCGGCATCTACACTTTCAAGCACCCTGAGAATGATATTTCTCTCAATAAGGTTCACTTTCATTCATCTAAAATCCAATGATAGAGTCTCAAGCGCCTCCACCTCTCGCCATTGGAATTTCCCTCCATACCCAGTATCAATCTACTGAGCCATAATTTGACTGCCCACTAATTCCACTTTATATGTCCTTGGAAAACTAACAGCTTACATGGTTTTAGCAAGACTTCTCCATTGTTCCACTTTGAAACACTTTCAAAGTGTTCCGCTTTCCCTTTGAAATAAAGGCTAAAATTCAATTGTCCTTCACAATTACTGGCTGAATGTGCATTTTAGCTTTTAGTGACTTATGCACGAGAACACCCAACCACCTTTTAAGCTGTAGATTTCGGCAGCCTTGCCCCATTAAATTCTTTACTTTTACGGCCAAAGTGCATTACTTCACATGTTGTGACATTATATCCCACTTGCCAAGTTCACTTAACCTGTCGATATCCATTCGTTGAATATTTGGATAATCCGAATCACTTTACTTCCACATTTTCTTGTCCTTGAGCAACATTTAAGAGGCATCAAGATGGGCACATGGTAGGGAGGGAATAGAGGGATACGGACCGAATAAGGACAGTTCTTCTCGTTCAGTTAAAGCATCATGATCGGCACAAGCTTGGAGGGCCGAAGGACCATTTACTTTGTTGAACTTTTTTGATTTTTGTTTTTGTCTGTTCTTTATTTCGTGTCCTCTACGAAGTTGAGCAATCGCACATTCGTGCTCCTCCTCCAAATGATCAGTATATATTGCAAATAAATGTGACCACAGCACTGATCCCCGGGGCGCACAATTAGTTACACGATAGCATCCTGAAAATGTAGCTCGAATCTCAACACTGCGTCTGTTATTATTGAGTCAAACCATTATCCATACTCATGTACTGATCCCAGCAACATGTTCTCTCTTATTAAGCAACACGTTGCCCAGCACTTTGCTATTTTCTTTTACATTGTCACACTTAAGCATTAAGACCCAAACTCTGTGATTTTGTTGAGAACACTGCAGAGTCCATGTTTTTATCAGAGTTCGGTGTTTTTCATGCCTGTGCCAGATAAAAGGAACAGCTATTCCTCTGTCTCAATTTGTTATCAAGAAATGCGATTAACCCAGCTCGAAATAAGCTAAACAGTCTCCATTTTTATGTACCTTTGTTTAACACGATGGTGTTTACATGTATGCCTTCTGTCTTTGTATAACCATAGATTCATATATATATATATATATATATATATATATATTCATCATACGTTATTCATTTTATCCTGATATAAAGTATTATACAAACCTGTATGTAGATTAGTTAACTTGTTTGTGCAAAACCTGTGATGTTGTTTCAAGGATATAAATGACGAACAATCATGGCCTTGGAGGTCGAACAAACTACGCAGAGGAAGATACTGCTAATACAACAAGAATCTCACCGTGAACAATGACAGACATCTTAGAGAATTGCAATGTAATGAGGGCGGGGCCCGGGACATATATAAACTCTGTTCTTACTTGTGTTCGATGAGAAGGCCTGGGTCCACTGTTAGGAACCTCACTTCTCCCACAATTGTGAAAATAAAACTGCATTTTGATCTACTAATAGTGTCAGAGGTTTTTTACCAACAACAATGCCACTATTCGATCGAAACAAGAAGTCCCATGAAATAGAAATAGAAATAGAAACCCTACAGTACAGAAAGAGGCCATTTGGCCCATCGAGTCTGCACCGACCACAATCCCACCCAGGCCCTACTCCCATATCCCTACATATTTACCCAACTAATCCCTCTAACCTATGCATCTCAGGACACGAAGGGCAATTTTTAGCATGGCCAATTAAACTAACCCGCACATCTTTGGACTGTGGGAGGAAACCGGAGCACCCGCAGGAAACCCACGCAGACACGAGGTGAATGTGCAAACTCCACACAGACCGTGACCCAAGCTGGGAATCGAACCCAGATCCCTGGAGCTCTGAAGCAGCAGTGCTAACCACTGTGCCACCGTGCATGCCCATTGGAAAATACGAGTCTGAATGTGGCCAGCACAGAACAGCTTCACGAACTATTTAAACTGGCAACGGGTTTCGCCAGGAACAATAAATGTGCAAACAAATCATCTGAGTTAATTATTAGAGGAAAATATGTAAATAAATAACACCACCCGGATTGTAAAATTGCGAGAGTGCAGTCGGTTTTTTTTTTAAATATCAGGAACAAGTTGAGGGCTGATTCTTTTGAATTTGTTTATCATAAAATATAGGGATATTTAGTCATATTTTCTTTATATACTCACCAACAGCAAAATGCTTCATTTTTTCCATCAATCTAATTGGTAAAACACTAATGCACCTTGCGGAAACGCAGGGCTCATTCACCAATAACAACAAAGTACAAAATCAACAAAATTATTTCATTCCATTTACTTATCAATACTATTCCAATTTTACAGTAACGTCCGCTGATGTATGGTTAGTGACCCACAATCAGTACAATTCTACTTATACAGACTCCCAAGAAGCCATCCCGTCTCGTTCATAACAGTCAGTGGAATTCCATACACAGACGTTCCCGGAATACATGGCGACTGGGTTCAGATATCCCACTCTGGTTAATGACTCATATTCAATGTTTTCCTCTGTCTCCCACTGAAATGTTCTGCAGAGAATTTGTCTTCTCTAAGGTCAGATTTAGCATTACAAAATATTCCAAAACTTAATTTAAATTTAAATTTCAGAAACGTGAGTGCCAAATAGTGGTGTGTTACCGGTTGTGGGACTAATGATAAACCGCACGGCTAATTCAATACATTTCTTAATGAAACCAAGTAATTTGACTGCTTGCATTTCTATGTAACTGAGGCCACTGATTTGATCAAAGCAGGTAAAATTCCCAAACGGACATTCGCAAATTCAGTGGTTATATCCACATATCCGGAAGGCCTATGACAGCAGAAAGCCTTGTAGACTATTTTCGAAGCCATATCAATTGTTCCAATATTTTTTGTAATGTAATGTGCCCTTTCTGCTGCAGTTAATCTCCAGTAAAATCTGAGGTGACGCATTTTTAAATCCATTCATCGCCCCTGATGTCACGACTTGCATATTGCAGTTTCAGTAATGATGCAAACAGGGGAAGATGTCGATTTCAGTTGTAGAATACGTTTGTTTCAGAGACTGTGCAACCACCTTGAGAATATTGGATTATTTTGGTGACACCCTACAATTAAAAATAAGATCTATATTCAAGCAGCAAATGGATTTGGCCACGTTAACAACATTAAATCCGATCTGTAGATATGTATATACATACATTGAATTTATGGCCGACACGGGACTGTTCTCACTGTCGGATGCAGCTGCCACCTTTAACTATTGATCTTCAGTTGAGGGATTAAAGTCAGTCATTAATGATTTTAATTCCAAAGTTTAAAGAATCAATTTTATAAACTAATTCAGCATCGCAGCATGATTGAACATCACCATTTAAAATACATCTCAAACTAATAAAACCCTTTGAAAGTGAGAGTCGGGGTTTGGCATCACAGGTGCAGTTGTGACTAATGCAAATGATGCTGGGCGTCAGGTCTGCGGGTGCTGATTCAACTGGTGTCAGTGCCTTTGGTGCCCCTGTTATTGTTGGCTGTGTTGCCTCTGCTACTGGCGTGACTGATCGCAGAGAGGCTAATGCCACCGGTACCTGTGTAAGTCCTGCTGGAGCCGTTGAGATTCGTGGGGTGCTGCTGGTGCCTGCAATACTGTTGCGGTTACCAATGAAATTATCATTTTGTGATCGGAAACCTGCCAAATTGACTCCTAGTTTCTCATTTATAGGCCTGGTCCACTTGAAAAATCGGGAGTGCGCAAGGAAAGAGGGTAAGTGTGCCCAGCAGATCGACAGGAAAATAAACCAACTTACTGGAGGATTCTGTTGAGTGCATCGCACTCTCCAAGTAGTAATCAGCTCTCCGTGCTGATGAAGATCCCTTTATCTACGGGGAATGCAGAAATAGCCAAGGATCACTCAACTACTGAGGATATCTGGGGTATATAGCGAAATTCGCAAAAGCAAATGTGATATTTTGGCTAACTGATAGCCCTGTCTGCAGCAGAAGACATGAATCCTGAATGATGTTGCCTCCCTTCTACCCGAGTCAGCAATGTCAGTAAGCAGCTGCAGAGCACACCGAGGTGCGAGGCTAAACGGCCAAAAAACGTGGTTGACATCGATACCATTTCAATATGTTAAAAGTGGGAAGCTGTTGCAGTAAAAAAAAAACAGAGCCGGCTGGGAAATGTACAAGCGGGAACTGATAAGATCGAGCGTCTGAATTTTTTGCAGTTCGACATGGAACTGAATATCAATACAGGATGTATTCCTCCACTACAGGATGCTTCCACCACTTCCCCCGACAGCGCTATCCAGGCACCCAGCAACCTCTGTGCAAAAAAACTTGCCTCGTACATCTTCTTTAAACCTTGCCTCTTGCACCTTAAACCTATGCCCCCAAGTAATTTATTCTTCCACCCTGGGAAAAAGCTTTTGACTATCCACTCTGTCCATGCCCCTCATAATCCTGTAGACATACTATTAATCCAGAAACTCAACCAATGTTCTGGGAACTGGGGTTCGAATCCCGCCATGGCACATGGTAGAATTTGAATTCAATTAGAAAAAAATCTGTAATTAATAATCTACAGATGACCATGAAACCATTGCAGATTATCAGAAAAATATATGTTTCACTAATCTCCCTCAGCGCAGGAAACCTGCTGTCCTGACCTGATCTGGTCTATATGTGACACTAGACAACAGCAATGTGGTTGACTCTCAACTACCCTCCAAAATGGTTTGGCAAGCACCTCTGTTCAAGGGAGACGAGGAATGGGCGGTGAATTTTTGGCTTGCCAGGGACGCTCTTGCCCCAGGATTGAATCAAAAACTGAGATGAGTAGAACGTATATTAGGAAATTCTTGAAGAACTCATAATTTATTGATTATATTAACCGGCTGAATATCATGTGAGCATTCATCCGTTTGGTAAATTTGCTGAGAAATTACATTTTAATATGGTGTCAGCTGAATTAATTTGTCACGTCGTAAAATCTAATACAATTTAAAAATCAGAAAGCGGCCAAAGAAAAGGCAAGGTCGGTGAAGCGGGAGATTGGGAGTATGCATGTTTTGTCGTGACCTCAGGTGGATGTGAAAGACAAGTGGAAAATATTTGTTGAACGCGAAGTCTGAGAGGGTGGACGCTGTGCGTGAAGTCACTTTATGCTTTCTAGCCCTGGAAGGAGAAGAGGTTAAACTAGTAAATAGGACTCTGGTTTGGACACAATTGAATGACACATATGAAAATGAGAAGGAGAATATGGGTTCATGCGTGATGCAGAAATATGAGAAACGCTTGCTTTGCAGGTTGAATTGTCAGAAATTATGAGAAAAAGGTATAGAAACTGGGGCATACAGAAACATAGGCCTCAATTCTCCCAACGCGCCCCGCAACTTTTCTGTCAGTTCACGGGAGGAGATGCGAGTCGCCGGCATTGTTCCGGGATTTGTGCATGCACAGGGAATGCATGCGTATCTCCCAGAGCCGGTGAACAGCCGCCAGTCAGACCATGCTGGAAACCAGCGGGAAGACAGGTAAGTCATTTAATCTGTTTTAATGTATTCTAAATAAGTTTTCAATCTAATTACCGGGAACATTCCGGTCCCGATTGAATCTCCCACCCCGCCAGAAGTACTTCACTCTGGCGGAGTTTAGACGAGCTTCCCACGTTCGGGCAACTTGCGGGAGACCCCGCGCCACTGAAGGGAGTGAAATCGCCCCCCCCCCCCCCCCCACAGCGTCTGGAGGCGTGGGGGTGTTGCCCCCGGATGTGGGCACCCTGGCAGTGCCAGGTTGTGCCCCCGGCAATGCCCAAGGGGCAGAGGTCCAACACCCAGGGGGCACCTTGGCACTGCCGATCGGGGACGGTGCCTATTGATGGCGGGGTGTAGGGGAGATCGGTGGGGTTGTGTGGCCCCGGTGCCACTCTGCACACAGGATCAATCTGAGATCGACAGAGGGAAGCCATTAGGGCGGGCTGAAGAGGGTGGTCATCCGAGGGGGGCGGGGGCTGTCTCGTGAGGGTGAGCCTGGGGCTCTCGGCCTGTCGGGAATCAGCCGGGGGGGAGGGGAGGGGGTGGCAGCCATGGTGTGGAGGTTGGGGGGATCGCCACTGATCAAAGGACAAAAACAATTACAGCACAAGAACAGGCCCTTCGGCCCTCAAAGCCTGCACTGAACATGCTGCCCGACTTCACCAAAACCCCGTACGCTTCCGGGGACCATATCCCTCGATTCCCATCCTATTAATAAGAACATAAGAAATAGGAGCAGGAGTAGGCCATCTAGCCCTTCGAGCCTGCCCCGCTATTCAACAAGATCATGGCTGATCTGAAGCTAATCAGTTCCACTTACCCGCCTGCTCCCCAGATCCCTTAATTCCCTTAGCGTTCAGAAATCTATCTACCCGTGATTGAAACATATTCAACGAGGAAGCCTCCACCACTTCAATGGGCAGAGAATTCCAGAGATTCACTCCCCTGTGAGAGAAGTTCCCCCTCAACTCTGTTCTGAACCGCCCCCCCCCCTTATTTTGAGGCTGTGCCCTCTAGTTCTGGTTTCCCTTCTAAGTGGAAAGAATCTCTCGACCTCGACCCTATCCAGCCCCTTCATTATCTTATATCTCTCTATAAGATCACCCCTCAGCTTCCTAAACTCCAACGAGTACAGACCCAATCTTTTCACTCTCTCCTCATAAGCTACACCCCTCATCTCCGGTCTCAACCTGGTGAACCTTCTCTGCACTCCCTCCAAGGCCAATATATCCTTTCGCAAATAAGGGGACCAAAACTGCACACAGTACTCCAGCTGCGGCATCACCAGTGCCTTGTATAGTTGCAGGAAGACCTCCATGTTTTTATATTCTATCCCCCTCGCGATAAAGGCCAACATTCCATTCGCCTTCTTGATCACCTGCTGCACCTGCAGACTGAGTGTTTGCGATTCGTGCACAAGGACCCCCAGGTCCCTCTGCACAGTAGCATGATGTAATTTTTCTCCATTTAAATAATATTCCGATTTACTATTATTTATTCCCAAGTGGATAACCTCACATTTGCCAACGTTATATTCCATCTGCCAGATCCTCGCCCACTCGCTCAGCCTATCCAAATCTCTCTGCAGACTTTCGGCATCTTCCGCGCAATTTGCTTTCCCACTCATCTTCGTGTCATCAGCAATCTTTGATACCCTCCACTCAGTCCCCTCCTCCAGATCATCTCTGTAAATTGTAAACAGTTGACGCCCCAGCACCGATCCCTGTGGCACGCCACTGGTCACCAACTGCCAACCAGAAAAGCATCCATTTATTCCAACTCTCTGCTTCCTGTTAGATAGCCAATCCCCAATCCATGCCAAAACCTTACCCCCAACTCCGTGTACCGCAATCTTCTGCAGTAAACTTTTGTGAGGCACCTTATCGAATGCCTTCTGGAAATCTAAAAATACCACATCCACCGGTTCCCCTCTGTCAACCGCACTAGTGACATCTTCATAAAAATCCAGTAAATTCGTCAAACACGACTTTCCATCATGAATCCATGCTGCGCCTACTTGATCGAACCATTCTGATCCAGGTGCTCTGCTATTTCCGCTTTAATGATGGACTCGAGCATCTTCCCGTTAAGCTAACCAGCCTGTAGTTATCCGCCTTTTGTCTACTTCCTTTCTTAAACAGTGGCGTAACAGTAGCTGTTTTCCAATCAGCCGGCACTACCCCAGAGTCCAGCGAATTTTGATAAATAACGACTAACGCATCTGCTATTACCTCAGCCATTTCATTCAGTACCCTGGGATGCATTCCATCCGGGACCAGGGACTTGTCTACCTTCAGTCCCATTAGTCTACCAAGCACTACCTCTTTAGTAACAGTAATTGTATTAAGGACCTCACCTCCCACCAACTCTCGATCTCTAATATTCGGTAAACTATTTGTGTCTTCCACCGTGAAGACCGACACAAAGATCTTATTTAAAGTCTCAGCCATTTCCTCGTTATCCACTATTAAATCCCCCTCTCCTCCTCCAAGGGTCCAACATTCACTCTAGCCACTCTATTCCTTTTTATATATTTGTGAAAACTTTTACTATCTTTTTTTATATTTTGAGCTAGTTACTTTCATAATCTATCTTTCCTTTCTTAATCGCTTTGTTAGTCGTTCTTTGTTGTTTTTTAATGCTTTCCCAATCCACTAATTTTTCACTCTTTTTGGCCACTCTGTACGCATCTGTTTTTTTTAATACTCTCCTTTATTTCCTTCGTTATCCACGTCTGGTTATCCCTTTTCTTACAGTCCTTCTTTATCACCGGAATATATTTTTGCTGAGTACTTAAAAATATCTCCTTAAAAATCATCCACTGTTCCTCAGCTGTCCTACCTACCAGTCTGCTCGCCCAGTCTACATTAGCCAATTCCGACCCATTCCTATCGTGCTTCCCTCTGTTCAAGCAGAGGACACTTATTTGGGACACTACTTTCTCACCCTCCATCTGTATCAGAAATTCAACCATGTTATGATCACTCAACACAAGATGATCCCTCACAAGAAGATCTTTAATTCTACCTGTCTCGTTACACAGTACCAGATCTAAGATAACTCGCTCTCTGGTAGGTTCTGTAACATACTGTTCAATGAAACTTTCCCGACAGCATTCTAAGAACTCTTCCTCAAGCCCTCCACGTCCAATTTTAGTCGACCAATCAATATGCAGGTTAAATTCCCCCATGATTATTGCCGTTCCGTTTTTGCACGCATACATTATTTGCTTGTTTACAGCCCTCCCCACCTCTAAGTTATTATTTGGGGGGCTATAGACCACGCCTACCAGTGTCTTTTTCCCCTTACTATTCCTTATCTCCACCCACAACGATTCCACATTTTGCTCCTTAGAACCTATGTCGTCTCTCACTACCGTCTTGATATTATCCTTTATTAACAGAGCTACCCCACCTCCGTTTTCTACCTGTCTATCCTTCCTAAATGTCTGATACCCCTGGATATTCAGTTCCCAGTCCCGGTCACTCTGTAACCACGTTTCTGTAATGGCCACTAGATCATACTCATTTGTTTGAATTTGTGCCATCAACTCATTTACTTTGTTCCGAATGCTTCGTGCATTCAGGCAAAGTGTCTTTATGCCTGCCTTTATCTGGACCCAGTTTGTTGAAACGCTACTAACACCTCCCGAGCCCTCTACTCTTTTAACTAGTTGAATATCTTCAACATTAATCTGCACTTATACTTTCTCCTTTACCTTCTATTTTGTAAATCCCCATACCACTGCACCATCCCCCGCCCCATTTAATAGTTTAAAGCTCTATCAAGGAACCTAGTTATACGATTTGCCAGGACTCTGGTCCCAGCACGATTCAGACGGAGACCATCCCATCCGAACAGGTCCCATCTGCCCCAATATTGGTGCCAATGACATTGCATGTTCAAAATTTATACTGTTCATATCGTCAGAGGATTAGAACACAATTGAACAACAAAGAACAAAGAAAATTACAGCACAGGAACAGGCCCTTCGGCCCTCCAAGCCTGCACCGACCATGCTGTCCGACTGAAGTAAAATCCCCTACCTTTCCGGGGATCATGACTCTCTATTCTCATCCTATTCATGTATTTTTCCACTGCCCTTAAAACTCACTGTTGTTTCTGCTTCCTCTACCTCCTCCGGCAAAAAGTTCCAGGGACCCACCACCCTTCGTGTAAAAAAACTTGCTTTGTACATCTCCTTTAAACCTTTATTTACTAATTATTAGTCAATAAGCACAGACGTGTTGTTCTACGTGACAGCTGGTTGCGCCATTGGGAAAAAAATGAGTGGAACGGAACAATATGTTTCTCTGCAGAAACGCTTGTTCTGATATTGTGAAGAGAACTGAATGGAAATGAGTGCAGAGATGTTTGTTTGGAGTGTAGCTGGATGTGCTACTTAGAACAATAGACTGGAATGAAGAATTAGGATTTTTCCAAAGTGCAGCTGAATGCATTTTTCTGAAGAATGGAACATAATGAAGAGATATTCCTCTACAGTACGAATGGAACAACATTTCTGAAGTTTCGACTGCAGTCGCAGACGCAGCTGCTCTGTGGAGTGCAGCTGGACGAGTTATTGTGAACAATATAGTGAACTGAATGTAGAAAGACCCATCTGCAACACATCAGAATTTGCCATTGTGCATCATTCAGTACCTCTATGGGTCGACTGAATGTATTATGCTGAACAGTGGCATGCACTGCTACACAGAGATGTTCCACTACAGTACAGCCCGGATGCCACATTATGAATAATCAAGTGGAATTGAGCAAATGAATCATCCTCTGAAGTATAGATTAATGTGCAATATTTAACAGAGAGTAAACTATGACATCGAAAAATTCTTCCACGGCTAACTGATTTATTGCATTTAAACAAGAGGATTAGACAGCATAATTATTAATATGTAGCATAGCTGGATGTGATATTGTGATAAAGAGTTCCATTGTACGAAATAAACGCGACAGTACAACAGCTAAATTATCATGAAAAGAAATGTGAATGGAACACGGGGATGTTCTTCAAAAACACAACTCGATGCTGAGTTGTAAAATATGGAGTGGAGTCTGAAGTAGTGATGTTCTTTTCCAGTACAAAAGGATATGGTATTGTGAAAGGTAAGGGCAAGGTAAAACAGACACATTGTTCTACACTGCAGCTGGATGTGAAGCTGTGAACACGAGAGTGGACTGCAAAACTGGGATGTTATTCTGCCATTTAAGTGGCTGGGTCATTGTGAACATAGATTGACGTGGCACACATGAATCTACATTAAAGCTCAATGTGTTATTTTGAACAATAGTTTCAAAATGCGATATGTATGTTGGTTTAGACTAGGGCAAAGGATGCCTTGCTGCCGTTATAGGATATTGTAGAGGGGAGGGTGAACAGCGCGTGTTGCGGCACACATTGGTGCCCACGATATGGGTTAAAATAAGATGAGGTCATGAATACAGAATATATCGCCTGAAGTTTGAATTCTTCAAACAAAGACGTATAAAACTGCTTCACCAAATTTTTCTCTCATTTAGTGCTGGGTTTGAATCACACACATCCTCATTTATATTAACTTATTCGGAAAAATATCTGATCAATTAAACACGATCATTCATTTTGTGTGCCTGTCGATAGTGACTGCCTTCTGCGGCTTTTTCAGACCCACAGAGAAACTGTCTGGAGTCGTTCGATTTGATGTTTTCCTCATTTTATTACCCACTCTATAATGTCGTTATTCTTTGACTATAAACGTCCAGAGAGAGCAAGGTGAAAATAACATTGCCCCTTGTTTGGGTTCAGACAGCAGAAGATAGGAAACACTGAGCTCCCCTGTTGAAAAAAAAACCTTTCCTTTCAATCACGAGATTTTTCATTCTATTTTGCTACAATTTTATCTCAGTAAACGGAATGTATTTGCATCTTTGCTCTATTAATTTCGATACCCAGACATCTATCATATTACCCAGTTTATACAGCCTTGAATGTGTGCAGTTTCCTTTATAGCTTATTTTCCAAGCAACAGTAGAGCAATGATTGAAATGTCGTGGAGATGGTCTCTGTTTAATTACATGCGGTAATTCTGTATCCAAACTTCGGTCTAAACAGCAATGTGACTAATACTTAACTTCAAAATTTGTTATTACTCTTTTCTGCTGCTTACACTGTGTGGAACTAAATTACACAATGTCTGTCCCACCAGAGGACAGATCGACCAGAGGTGGCGGCAGAGACTTGGAAGGGATTAAACAAGATTGAACATCCCAGGAAATTAACATAACGTGTTAACTGAGAACCTCCAGCCCAGGTGAGGACATCTTTGGAGGACTCCGTAGTTAGGGTGCCCCTAAGTACAGACGTTACTTTCTCAATCACAGGATGTTATGATGAAATCATAATCCCTCCAAAAAGGCATTCAGTTCCCACTTTCAAATCATTAATTAAGAGCGTGAACAGTTTGCGTCCGAGCACAGATCACTGTGGTATCCCACTAGTCACGACCTGCCAATTGGAAAACGAACTATGCATGCCAACTCTTTGTTTCCGACCTGCAAAGCAGCTTCCAAACCATGTCAAGACACGACCTGCAGTCCCATCTGCTTTAAATTTACAGAATATTCTGCTATGTGTGACCTTGTCGAAAGCCTTCCTAAAGTCTAAATGAATCACATCCACCGTTTCTCCTTGGTAAAGGCTTCTCATTACATCCTCAACGAATTCCAATAGATTCGTCAAGAATGAGTGATCAATTTATTGTAAATGCATGCTGACTTTGTCTGATTATACCACTGATTTCCAAATGCTGAGCAATGACATTCTTGATAGTGGACAGTAGACAACTTCTCCAGTACTGACGTTGGCTCACTGGTCTCACGTTCCCTCTTTTCTCTCTCTACCTCCCTTTATCTATTGCAGTCTTACATTAGCCACTCTGCAATCTCTAGGAACCCGTTCAGAGTATAAAGAATTTTGGAAAATAACCACCAATGGATCCCTTAAATACTCTGCGATGAAGATTATCAGGCTGCGGAGATTTCTTCATCTTCAATCCCATCAATTTCCCCAAAACCATTTCTCTACGAATACTGGTTTCCTTCAGCTCCTCACTAAAACTTGTCTTCTCTCAGAACTCTTGTTACATTATTCATGTCATCCTTTGTGAAGACATAAGCAAAGTACGAATTTAGTTTATCAGCCATTACTTTAGTCCTCGTTATGAATTTTCCTGTTTCTGACTATAAGGGGTCTATATTCGTTTTGTTAATCTTTTACTTTCATATGTATCGAAACTTGTGGAGCCAGTTTTGATGGTTCGTCCAGCTTACTTTCAAACTATGTTTTTCCCTTCTGAATCACTCCTCCTTTGCTGAAATTTAAACTGCTCCAAATCCTCAGGTCTTTCTTCTTGCTTGTATGATTCTTTAATTATAATATTGTCTCCAATTTCCCTTGTAAGCAATGGTTTGGCTACAATTCCCTAACGACTCTTGCGCCAAACAGGATTCAATCACATCTGCAGCTGACAAAGATTCAAGGATTTTGCAGTTTCAAAGATTTTGGCATTGATGTTTGCAGACAGAAACTTTTCCAGAGAGAAACACGCCCAGGAAGTTGATCCCTCGGACTTTAGAATTGACGCCAAATAATGTTATGTTTTGTTTCTTTTATTGATGTGATCCATTGTCATAAAAGCTTCCTATTTGTTGCACTCCACATCCCGCACCCTTGTTGTGTGTCAGTTGAGCACAACTTCCTGATGCAGCCCACAGTTCTGAGTTTGATAGAGATTAGCCTTGCTAGGTAATGATGAGGAGCGTTTGCTGTGTGCTACTTACAGCATTCCAATCTGTTGCGAAATTCCACATATACGGATGAAAATTTGGGGCTTGAAATGTAAATGCTGAAAAGGAATACTGGCACCAACAGAAGAAATCATGTAGCATTGTCGCTTTAAAAAGCATGCGCTTTTTTGCTTGGATTTTTAAATGCAGAAAGCTGCAGGAGCCAATTTTGCAACATTGTGTTAAAACCCTGGCAGCCAGAGTTCTAGAATAGCAAAACAGGCTTTTGAATTGGACCAATGACAGTAAGGTCTGCTGTCAAATGCACAGAAACAACTGAATTCAAGTTTTGAGTGTTGTTGATAGCCTCAAGCCACTCAAATTCCAGGAATACTGTGAGGTAATTCCAGGTATTTTAACCTGGCCAAGGGCATGTAACAGTTAGAGTAATCTTGCTACCTCATTGGTCAGAAGGAGGGAGAGGCGAGTCTCTCAGGTAAAATCCTGCAGTATAATGTATGCCTTCATAAAACTTAGCATTCGCAGTCGAAAAATAGATCAACTCGAACAATGTGTCAGACCTGAAATTTTTGTTCCATTCATGAGCTTTGTCTTATTCGGACAGCATTCTATTGGGGGTTTATTTAGTTTGTTACTTGTTTTAATAAAGTTGCCACCAGTTTAAAAAATAAAGACCTGTTAATTACTCATCATAGGGAGTGCTCGATCCTGCATTCATTTACTTAACCTAACCTACTCCTTCACACACACTTACTTAAGATGAGGTATATCCCTTTGGGGGGTTCCAAAATTGTGCGAGATATTTATTCTTGGCACAGGACATTTGTTTGCATGCAGAGGATTACTGATTGATGAACGCCAGTCGACATCATGCACCGCTGACCATTAGTCTCTCCCACTCTTAGAGCCGCACTCTGACCTGTTGGAAAAAAAATTCAATTTCAGCATTCAGCCTGTTCGGCCGCATTATGAACGTAGCTTCATTGGCCATCAAGTCCTGTGGTGGGACGAGAACCCAGAGTTTCTGATGGAGACATGATGAAGAGGTTTATTTGTCTCCCCAGAACGTATACTATGAGATAGAAGTGGCAGAAAGAAGATCCAGGCATCCACAAACAAAATGGTAGAGGTTCAGTATTAAACATCAGTGATGGATACTTAATGGCAACGATTAGATAAAGAGGGATGTGGTTTGACAGGACCGGTACGATCAAGCAGAATGGTAAAATGAGGTGTCGCAGGATGATGGTGAAGTCAACCGTCTGCAAGAAAGAGACAGACAGGAAGAACAGGCTAGGAAAGCTGAACTGGAACAAAAGGGAAAAAATAGCCTCATTGATTCAAATAAAGACATTTCTCACTGGTGCAGGAGAGTATTTAGTTTAATTTTAACCTTCATTTGGTTAAATGAAACAACACTTTTCATTCACTGATGTTATGTACTGAAATTAATATTTTAAACCAAATACTCAGCTGACATCTTTACAACGAGTAACATTTTACAAGTTCCGTGAAAATTAGTAACAAATATGACAATGTAAATATTTTCCAAATATTGCATTGAATTTATAGAGCGAGAAAGTGAGGAAATGCTAATCATTAAGCACTGCCAATGAATGCAGCAAGGAATATAGACTTGGAACTTTATTTTTATTTTGTTAATGAAGAGAAATGGAGGAGAGTTGGTGATAGTTATTCAGAAATTTGAACGTGAGTTGACGAGATTATTGGGCTTGTGTAATTCATGGTGTTACCTATGATCTTGCTAATCACGTTCAATAATATTTATGTTCAAGAATCTTTATTTGCTCAATGTTTAGGAAGATAATCAAATTTACCGAATCGGGTGTCTATCTGTGAATGAACGCGTGTGAAGCATAGATGGAATTGGTAGCATTCTGTCACTGCTAAGGGACATTCAATGGAGCAGATTTCCCAATCCGGCATCAACGGTTTTTATAAAGCAAAGCTTGTGCCTTTAACAGGATGACCATCTTCAGTTCAACGTGTGTTCATTTTTCTACGTGATAAATATGATGTTTACACCCAGCCGCAGTGTGTCGAGTGCAGAATTGGACAAATTGGCTGGAATTCTTCCGTCCCGCCAGCCACGGGAATTGCAGTGGGCGGAGGGAGGCCCATGCAAAGGTCCACGGACGTCAAACGGGATTCTCCGATTTTGAGGCGATCACAGGCGGAGAATCCCGCCCTTCTATAACTGTTGCAGGTGGCCACACTATCAGAAGGAATGTGGGCAGGTGTCTGTCAATCTGCTGGTCCAGCCTGTTCAATCATTCGATCGGATCATGACTGATCATATTCTGACGTTATTCTACTTTCCTGCCTCTTTCCGAAAACCATTGACTCCCTTGTCAATCAAATCTATGTCAGCCAATTAAAACACTGAATAATTTCCCTCAAAATCTGTCAACATTCCCTTCAGAACTCTTTCCATTTTTCATGATTATATGAGACTCGCCACCACATATTCCTGACCCACTGAAACAACTGGCAGGTCACTTCTATTCTGGTCACATTCCCACCATTCTGCCCTCTCCAAAATCTCAATGCCCTCCCTGGAAAAATTATCTATGTCTGCCCAGCCGTCACATCACATCTTCATCCACTTCACTTTCATTTCTGTGTTCACCCAACCTTCACTCATTTTCTGTCCAGCTCCATGTGTCCACATATCGCTTCCAAACATTTCCAGCACCTCTGCTTCTGTCTCCTAAATTCTAAATTCTCATTTGCAGCCTTTTCCCTCCGTCGAAGCCCATTTCCAGAGCGGCATCACCCCCCACCCCATGTCCACAAGGACTTCATGATTCACCACTGTCCCCCGTCTGCACCATCCTGCTTCTCCAGAACACATGCACTCACCTGAGTGCCACCTCCATTCTGTCATCTACAGTAATTCAATCCCTCCCATCGCCTTCATTCCCATCTCCATGCGTCCACTATCACCTAGCGTGTACCCTGTACAATCTCTTCAGTCCCAGCACACCTCCATACCAAAACATTCTCAATGCTAGACATCTTCAGTCTTATCACTTCCCTCCAACAAGCTGCATTTCAATTCCACCCGCCGCGCCAGTCCAGCCCCACTTACATACAGCTTCTTGTAGGCTATGAAGTATCCCATTTGATCAAAATTCCAGTGCAAAATCTATCGAATCAATTTCTGCCCATATCCATAACTACAACCTCCCTGTCCACCAGAATTTTTGGAAACTCCGCCTCACCACGACATGGGGCACATGTGTTTGTGTACGTCTTGAATCGACCAGAGATTGATTCACCTCCCTTACCACTACCAAATCCTCACGTCTGATATATCCTCAATAATGTAATTCCCAATTCAATGCCTTGGTTATCCCCTTTCTCCACCTCTGCATTCAGCTGTATTGCCAACTCCACCCTTCCACCGACATTTCCCCATTCACCAACGAACATCCATTCCAGTTCCATCCCTCTGCCATACTCTTCCTCAAGCTCTTCCACATCTAAGCATAACCAACGCCCTATCATCTATCATTTCAATAGTCTCAGTTCCCTATTGGACATTTTCACCTTTCCACTTCGCCTTCCTGTTGCCCTCTAGTTTATTTAGTTTCTTATTACAAATGATAGTCTCCATCGTTTGCCATGTGGGAGTTCAGCACCACACTCCATTTCCATCGCCCTCACTCCTTCATCCTCTTACGCTTACCAATTGATGATACTTAACAATATTTCCAACCATACAGACCTCACACTTCTCAGTGGCATCTGATCAGCTCCTCTGCCTTCTGACATCTCTACCCGTAGGTAAAACAACAAACATAGACTGCAGAATGCCAGTTTACTCTTCTCTTCTGAAATTCCTCTTTCCACTGTTTACCTCTGTCATTTAAAAAATAAGGCTTCACTTCAAATGCGACAAATCTTTTGCAACACCGATAAAACAATCTGCTGAAAGTGGAAGCATATTCTCACAATGATTATAATATATTTATTTATTAAAAAGAGTAGCCGTTGTTAAATTACCAAAGGAACTGAACAATGTGTTAATAAAGACCAGAAATAAGTGAAGCGGATAAATAACTAGAGTGATGCAGGCATAGTTTAATTGTTAGACATGTCTGTGAAAAGTAATCATCCAACTACTGATTAACATTCCACGTGGACATTTGTATACCTCTCATTGTTTTGAAACTCGTTTAACATATGATCAGCTGAAATTACTCTGCTTTTCAAATGTTGTATTATGTGCTTTCTATCTAGTTAATTGCTGTCGACAGCAAACTTGATGTTGAATTAATTAGAGCAACCAATGGATTTAAAACATGCATTTCAAATATTTCGGGCCTCTGCTGATTGAATGTGTCAAAATGAGGTGATGGTTTTGATCTGGTGGAATCATGTCAATAACTTTGGGAGTTTTGCCTTCACTGAAGATTCCCCCCCATTTTTCAATAATTTCCAAATCTGAGTTAAAGGATATTTGATCGTACTGATCAGCAGGTTTCGAAACCTTCCCTGGGTAATCATGTAAATGGCTGTGTTGGTGCAGGAGCTCAGAAGCTGCAGCATAATTCCAGCCCCTTGGAAAACGTGCAAAGTGTTAAAATTAGATCTGAAATAGAAGGCTGCTGTTACTCTGTAGTGTATGAAATATATAACTGTTGTCACCCAGAGCAGAATAAAACTACTGGATATTGCAAATAGTAACACAATTGATCTTCGCCGCTTCACCAGCTCAGAATCCTTTTCATTCAAATCACTATTATGCTGTCGGAGGCTCATTCTGCCGCGATTTGCTATTAAAATGTGTTTGACCGTGACAATGTTAAATAATAAAATCAGAAAGAATGGAATGACTGGGGTTAACAGCTGTTCAATCCAAGAAAATGCTACCCAATTGTCTGAATGATAAAAATTTTGTCGCAGCATGCATCCCCGCTGCAACCAGCTGATATAAGGAGAATACAGGAAGGGCCAGGGAATGTTCTTTAAACAGAACAGCGAGCTCACAATGCTGATAATCACAGCAGCAGTTTTCTCGGTGCAGTATTTTCTTTTCACTTTCTGACAGCAAATGGCCACAAGGCGATCAAAGGTAAAAGAGACCGTCAACCAAACAGAAATGTCGATGGAAGCTGGGGACATGTAGAGAATGAATCTGCACACGGGAGTGTAGAGCAGGAACGTGTCATGCCAATACATTACAGCAATGTGATGTAAGATTATATTACAGACAATAACCAGGAGATCCGCTGTCGCCATAGCCAACAGGTAACGGGTGATGCATTTGGAGAGGCCGCAATTTTTGTAAGACAGAATGACAATTGTTACGATGTTCACTGTGAGAAATATAATAGAATATATTAGTATAACCACCCAGTGATTATGCTGATAGAACAACACGATAACTGCTCACGCTAAATAAAAAGGGGATCTACTGGAAATGCCATCATTTCGAATCCATAAAATATAATCCCGGCACGGTGGAAGGAGGACATCTGACCCATCAAGCCTGCATGGAGCACAATCCCTCGCAGGCCTGTGATGACTTTACCCAGGCTAATGAGGTTGACTTGCTAGAGCATGAACTACCTTTTGAGTCCTAATTGATGGCCCAATCAGGGAGCCTCATGCTCCCTATTTAAAGCAGGTGTGTTAGTCCCTCACCCTCCCATAGCAGTAAGCTACCGGGAGGGCTAACTCTATGTATAGATTATAGTTTGGAAATAAAGAAGGTTGGTAACGGGAATTCACCTCCATGGAGTTATTTCAGTGGCGACGAGGCAAAAGCAGTGAAGGGTTCTGAAGAATGTGGAGGAACAGAGAGAGCTTGGGGTTCATATCCATAGATCTCTGAAGGTTGCCACTCAAGTGGATAGAGCCGTGAAGAAGGCCTATAGTGTGTTGGCGTTCATTAACAAGGGGTTTGAGTTTAAGAGCCGTGGGGTTATGCTGCAATTGTACAGGACCTTGGTAAGACCTCATTTGGAATATTGTGTGCAGTTCTGGTCACCTCACTACAAGAAGGATGTGGAGACACTGGAAAGAGTGCAAAGGAGATTTACCAGGATGCTGCCTGGTTTGGAGGGTAGGTCTTATGAGGAAAGGTTGAGGGAACTTGGGCTTTTCTCTTTGGAGCGGAGGAGGTTGAGAGGAGACTTGATAGAGGTTTATAAGATGATGAGGGGGATAGATAGAGTGAACGTTCAAAGAATATTTCCTCAGGTGAATGGAGTGATAACTAGGGGGCATAACTATAAGGTTCATGATGGGAGATATAGGAAGGATGTCCGAGGTAGGTTTTTTACTCAGCGAGTGTTAGGGGTGTGGAATGGACTGCCTGCAGCGATAGTGGAGTCAGAAACTTTAGGAACATTTAAGAAGCTATTGGATAGGCACATGGAGTACTTCGGGATGATAGGGAAGAAATAGCTTGATCTGGGTTTCAGACAAAGCTCGGCACAACATCGTGGGCTGAAGGGCCTGTTCTGTGCTGTACTGTGCTATGTTCTATGTTCGATGTTCTATGAACTTGCTGAACCACTGCACGTATTGAGGGTAAGCCATTGTTGGGAAAAAAATGCCGCTGTTATGGGAAGTTGGACTCTTTTGAACCCACAGTGGAGGACCTGGCCCAATAGGTGGAAAGGATGAAGTATTTCTTAAGAGAAAACTACATAGCCTCAATCGAGAAGCAAAGGGTTATCCTGCTGGCTGCGTGTGGAACAGCAGCTTTTGCGGTCATATGCAGTTTAACTTTCCTGGAGGCATCAGACACAAAGTCCTACCAAGACTTGTCAGATTTAGCTCAAGAATATTACCACCTTAAGCCACGTCTGATCCTTCGAGAAGGGGGGGAGTCAAACACCATGTCCCTGACAAGGCTAATGCATCTGGCGGAGGCTTGCGAATTAGGTGTGATACTAAATGAGATGCTCTGAGACCGATTGGTCTGCGGAATCAATGATAAGACTATAGAGAAAAGCCTGTTGGCGGAGGTCCAGCTGGACTGTTAACAAGCATTACAGCTGGCTTTGTCGTTGGAGAAACCAATTATGAAAACTATAATTTCAAAAATTGTTACATTAAAAAATGGAGGTTGACACACGTCATACGGGAAAACGTGTTTAACAAGTGTGCCTTTGTGGCGATTTCAAACAGACAGGAATTACTGCTGGTTTTGTCGCTTGAAAAAATGGCAAGTGGAGCTCATGAGCTCCATGGAATCCCGATAGAGGTAGAGGCCAACACCAGGGAGACTGCGTTAGGGACTGCCACTATGCGGCAGGCCACTATTTAGCGGCCCTCCGGAAGGATTCGGATACGACCGAGCCCAAAGCCACCAATAATCCACTGTGTGGAGTTTGCACATTCTCCTCGTGTCTGCGTGACTTTCCTCCGGGTGCTCCGGTTTCCTCCCACAGTCCAAAGATGGGCGAGATAGGTTGATTGTCCATGCGAAAATTGCCCCTTAGTGTCCTGAGATGCGTAAGTTAGAGGGATTAGCGGAAAAATATGTAGGATATGGGGGTAGGGCTTGGGTAGGATTGTGGTAGGTGCAGACTCAATGGGCCAAATGGCCTCTTTCTGCACTGTATGGTTTCTATGATTGTATGATTCTAGGGGAACTGCATCTAGACAAGATCAGGTTACGCCCAGAGTGATAACAGTTCCTGTAGAGCCCCGCCCGACACGACATTGCTATTGTTGCCAGTATCAGGAGGCGCAGAGGAAAAGCAGGTTTCCAAAACCAACATGGCCGAAAAGAACACGTAGGCCGAGGGGCAGGAGAATGCACAACCTGGAACACTTCCTACCTCTGACGAGGGGCAGATACAGTGCAGCGATGACAAAATCAGAGCCCATCAAATTGCCAGTGAGATTGAACGGACGTCCAATTTTACTGGAGGTCGACACAGGCGCAGCCGTATCGGTCATCGGGGGACAGTGTTTAACAAGTTAGGCACTGGGCTCCAACCCTTAGCCCTGACAAAGACTTCGGCCAGGCTGAGGATATATACGAGGGAACCACTGAAAGTGATGGGTACAACCTGTGTGCCAGTTGCTTACGGGAAACAATTAGTTAGGCGACCATTAGTGGTAGTAGATGGTTCAGGACCAAGCGTATTAGTGCGAAATTGGCAAAAAGAGATCCAGTTAGATTGGACAAATATCTACCAACTGGAATATAGTCGTCTGAATGAGGCCCTGAGCAAATATTCGGAGGTTTTTCGGGAAGGCCTCGGGACAATCAAAGAGTCAGGGCAAAATTGCACGTCCACCCGGAGGCAGTCCCAAAGCTTTGCAAAGCCTGACTGGTACCACTTGCGTTAAGGGAAAAGGTCGATGTGGAAATCAAAAGACTGCAGCACGAAGGAATAATAAAACTGGTCCAGTGTGCGGAATGGGCAGCACCGTGGTAGCTATCTAAAGCCGAACGGATAGGTGTGTCTTTGTGGTGATTTCAAACAGACAATAAATCGTTACTCTCAGCTAGACAAATACCCAATCCCCAGGATTGAGTATCCGTACGCAGAGTTGGCAGGAGGACTCCTATTCAGAAAACTAGACATGAACCACGCATACCTGCATCATCATTGCTGGACGAGGATTCACAAAGATTCGACACAATAAAATGCTGAAAGGCCTCTTCCAGTGTAAGAGATTACCTTTAGGGGTACCGTCAGCTTGTGCCATTCCAGAGGACCATGGAGGGCTTCCTACAGGTTTGCCAAAGGCTGCCATTTACCTGGACGTTGTCCTCATTCCGGGAAAAACAAGGGCGGAGGCGTCTATAAACTAAACTCGGCAACATAATGACAACCATTGAGAAATTTCGCACCGCGTTCACAGTGCACGGGATCCCAGAGTTATTAGTTTCCGATAATGGTTCAGTGTTCACCAGCCTCGAGTTCACAAAATTTATAAAATCAAATGGGATTCTGCACCTCAAGACAACAACTTACTACCCAGCGTCAAATGGGCTAGCGGAGAGAGCGGCCCAGACGTTAAAGGCCGGGTTGAAAAAACAGCTAACGGCCTCATTAGAGACTAAACTCTCAAGGTGGTTATTTGGGAACAGGACAACTGCACACACCACGATGGCAACAGCGCCAACGGAGTTACTCATGTGCAGATGACGCCTCACCAGACTGAGCCGGTTGTTGTCAAACCTGGGAGGGAAGGTGGAAAGGCACCAGGAAGCCCTATGCAGGGGCCATAACAACACTCGCCCAGAGAGGCACTTTGGAGTGGGGGAGAGAGTTTGGTGAGAAATTATGCAAATGAAGCCGCCTGGGTAACCGGAACAGTCAAGTCCAGGACAGGACAGGTATCCTACCAAGTACGTGTGGGCGAGGCAGTGGTAAGGAAACAACTGCACCAGGTCCGAGTCCTCAGGCTCTCCACCCGTTCCTGCGGCAATTCTGCCCTGCAGCCCCAGGGACGAACAGAGCCCCCCTCGACGAGCCAGTAATGTCTCTCCAGCACCCTTGATGTGGAACTCAGAGTCCGAGATGGACACAGGGGACGAAGCTGCAACGATTTCCCGACCACCAGAGGTGGACAAGGAACCAGCCCTCCGGCCTTTGCTGCAGAAGAAACGGGCACCAAACCGTTACACACCACCGACATCAGAGGCCGAGTTGGAGTCTCCTTATCCAGCGCGCAAGCAGAGGAAAAGACCCATGAGGAAAGCTAACCAAGGGGTTTCCTTGGGCTTTGGCGGGGAAGAGTGTGATGATTTCAGCCAGGCTAATAAGGTTGGCATGCTAGAGTAAGAACTACCTGATGAGTTCGATGACTGTCTGCCCCTCTACCATGGCTACATTCGCGGCCAGGTGTCCCTGGAAAGGGAGCATGCGGTGTCCACGGGCGCAGTTGACGCCTTCCGCGACCGTTGGGCACCGCAGGGGCTGGGGTGTATTATCGACCCTGATAATCACCTTTTGGTTTGATGTTTCAAATTTCCTTGAGACTTTGTTTTTGGTTCGGGCTGTTCCCCCTTCCTTTTGGGGAGCTGCTCCTTTTAATTTGTCCCTAAGTTAATTTGAGTTCGTTTATTTGGTTGGTATCGAAAGACATACCTGATCAGTTCGAATTGATGGTCCAATCAAGGAGCCTCATGCTCCCTATTTAAATGAGGTGCGTCAGCCTCTCATCCTGTCAACAAGCTACCGGGAGTGTCAGCTCTGTGTGTACATTACAGTTTGTAAATAAAGAGACTTGGGGACTGGACCTCGCCTCCGTGGAGTTATTTCAAGGCTCTATCCCCATAACATCACATATTAGCCTGGTAATCCCCTTGACGTTAAGGGGCAATTTTAGCATGACGAATAAAACTAACCCACATACCGTTGCAATGTGGGAGGAAACCGGAGCACCCGGAGGAAAGCCACGGAGACACGGGGAATGTGCAAACTCCTCACAGACAGGGACTCGAGGCTGGAATAGAACCCGGGTCCCTGGCGCTGTGAGACAGCAGTGCGAGCCATGTGACATTAGCTGTTCCATTAACTGAAATCCCCACCCCCGACGTTCGGTGTTACTTTCCTCATGATGAGGTGCATGGTGTCGGGAGACTAAGAGCTGCACTTGCAGCTGTAATGCTGCCTTTAAACCGTTAGATGGTGATCTTTAGCTTTTTCAAATTGATCATTTGAAACTGAGCAGAAATGCAAGCAAGAGATGAGAGAATGTTCAGTATCAATGGTCTGAAGGATCAGAAAATACCAATAATAAATAAAACACCAGGGAACAAGACAACAATGACATAAGCAGCAGGATAGAAGACAACAAAATAAACGGCTTGGGAGAGAAGATTAGTAACTGAGTTAAAAGGAGCAGAACGAAAACAGTGAATTACATTATAAGGACAGTATATCATTTAAAATTAAGCTGGGAGGAGATTTAAAAATTCGAAGGGGGAGGATAAGATTTTGGAACAAAATATGGAAACAAAAATATTTAGAAGAAAACTTCATTATCAAAATGCCGAAGTGTAAGTACGGAGATCACATCAAAACCATAACGCAGCAGGCGAGATAACAATAGAAGGTCCAAAGACGCATTTAGAAATAATCGACAAGGATAAGTCATTCTTGGCCAGATGGTCAATTGCACACGGTAAATAACAACGCTCCGTTCACTCAGAATTGGTGGCCAATGTGATACATTCAATCTGTACAGAAAATAAAATCAGAAACAATTTATCAGGTTCAATATATCAAAGTAGCTTACCAGGTACTCCGACTGCTGCGAGTATCGGATAGTATACAGCCGCTGTGTAGGTTATTGACGTCCAACGCATTTTCTGTGTGTTAAGCAAACGTGCTGGTGTGGAGAAGATGTATCCTGCTGGACACTGGGACTGTAAAGAGAAATTCGGGTTTATTTATATCGAAATAGATGGTTAGTGATGTTAAATATACGCATCCCCAATCATATTACTTACACGTTGTTTAACAAACAAGCTGCTGACGGCAGCTGTACTCTCACTGCAAACCTCATTAAGGATTCAACCAAAACAGATTAACCTTTTGGGATCAGTGTAGATGATGACTCAGTGTTAACGACATAATGTTGCTCATTTCAAAACCTATCCTTTCAGCATTTTGCAGACTGGACAGTCCTTTTCCAATCCCTTGCATCATCCCCTGACTTTTACAGTCCTTATTCTAATATATATATATATATCCTTATATCCTAATTCAGCTTTACTGCACTTGGTCCGTTGCCTTGTATGCTATGATGTTTCAGGTGCTCATCTAATATCTTCTTAAATGTTGTGCGTGTTTGTGCCTCTCCCACCCTTTCACACAGGGAGTTCCAAATTCGCACCACCCTCTGATGGAAATGTTTCCTCAAATCTCCTCTGAATCTCCGCATCGTTAGTTTAAATGCAATGTTGGCATTCATGTCGAGAGGGCCAGAATACAAAAGCAGGGGTGCACTTATGAGGCTGTATAAGGCTGTGTTCAGAACCCATTTAGAGTATTGTGAGCAGTTTTGGACCCCATATATAAGGAAGGATGTGCTGACTTTGGAAAGTGTCCAGAGGACACTTAGTGTCTTTATTTTTCTTATTCTAATAAGGACAATAAGTGTCCTTATTCTTCTTAAAGATTCCTCATCTCGATTTATTTCACTTTTCCAAATTTTCTTTCTCCTTTCCTTCTCGATCCTTTCTTCGCAATTAATTTTATCTATTTGTTTCTCCCATTCGTATCAAATAAATGTTTCCTCCCCGTGTCCTAAATTTACCTCCACTCTTTGTATTCTTACCATTTGTCTGTCGGATTCCCAACAACCCTTATCTGCTCTACATCGTAACATAGCAAGTCGAAGCAGGAGTGGGCCAGGTGGCCCTCGAGCATGCTCCGCCATTCATTTTGATCATGCTTGATCACAAAATACAAGATTCTGATCCTGCCTTCTCCCCAGATCCCTTGATTCCTTTAACCCCAAGAGCAATATCTAATTTCTTCTTCAAATCAAATGTTTTGGCCTCAACTATATTCTGTGGCAGTGAATTGCATACATTCACCCGCTCTGGGTGAAGAAACCTCTCCTAACTGGAGTCCTAAAGGTTTAACTCTTATCCTCAAGCTATGACCCCATGCTGTAGCCTCCCCTACTCAGGAAAATTCTTCCTGAAGCTATCCTGTCTATCC
This sequence comes from Mustelus asterias, assembly GCF_964213995.1. Classification (NCBI taxonomy): domain Eukaryota; kingdom Metazoa; phylum Chordata; class Chondrichthyes; order Carcharhiniformes; family Triakidae; genus Mustelus; species Mustelus asterias. Next base: position 20,463 of record NW_027590377.1, on the reverse strand, counting down.
TGTTAGAATTTTATGAGATTCTATGAGATCCCCTCTCACTCTTCTAAACTCCAATGAATCTAAATCTAAACGACTTCGTCTGTCCTTATATTACAGACTTGTCATCCCAGGAATCAGCCTGCTAAATCTTCAGTGTACAGAAGGACATACTTCCTTAGACAAGGACGGCACCAATTCACAGATTACTCCATGTGCGGCCTTGCCAATGTTCCATAAAATTTGCAGTAAAACAATCCGATCCAAGCACTCAAATAATCTCGCTATCAAAAACAACATAACATTTGCCTTCTTTACTGCCTGTTGTGCCTGCGCGCTTATTTTCACCAGCTGATGCAAGAGGACTCCGAGGTCTCACTGAGCATCCACCTCTCTCAATTTAAACTCATTCAAATCATAATCTGCCTTTTTGTAATTGCTCCTGATGTGGATAACCTCACACTTATACACATTGTATACAATTGCCATCCATATAACCACACTCTCAGCCTGTCTAAATCACGTTGAAGCATCTCAGCTCCGCCCTGCTCGCTGCAATATAGTTGCGAAGACAGGTGCTGAAGATGCCTCTAATAACTAACGGAGGGATATAGACAGGTTAAATGAGCGGGTAAATACTTAGCAGTTGGAATTTAATGCAGGAACATGTGATGTTGTACACTTTGGTTTGAAGAATTGAGGTGTTGAATATTATTTAAATGGAGAAGCCTGCAGTTAACTGCAGCACTGAGAGATCTCGGTGCCTCATGAATTAATCACAAAAAGCTAGCATGTAAGGTCAACAGGTAACTGAATGCTGACCTTGATTTCACAGGGAATAGATCATGAAAATAGGCAAGTCTTCCGAAAACTATTCTTGACACTCGTTAGAGCACACCTGGAATACTGGTTCGGCTGCTGGCAGTGAATGAAATTAAGTGTTAACTAGAGCAAGGCCATAAAGAGAGCGATAAACACATGTTGGAATTGATATCACTGCTTCAGTCTCAGGATTATCCTGGGTTATTGAGTTGCCATAGAATCCCTGTAGTACAGAAGGAGGCCACTTTGCGCATCGAGTCTGTACCAATCACAATCCCACCCAATCCCTATTCCCGCAATAGCACACATTTACTCTACTAACCTCCTGACTTTCGGGTCAATTTGGCATGGCCAATCAACATAACCCGCACATCTTTGGACTGTGGGAGGAAACCGGAGCACCCGGAGGAAATCATATAGACACGGGGAGAATGTGCAAACTCCACACAGACAGTGACCCGAACCGGAATTTAACCTGTGACACTGGCGCTGTGAGGCAGCAGTGCTACCCATTGTGCCACCGTGCCGCCCCGCAAGGGCCATTCGGCAAATCGCGTCTGTGCTGGTAAACCTGAATATTCTAATGTCATTCTCCAGCACTTGTTCCACAGCCTTATACCTACTGATTTTGCAAGTGTACATCTAAATACTTCTGAAATGCTATAGGTTTCTCTGTCACGAATATACATTCCGGCAGTGAGTTCCAGACTCCCACCACACTTTTGGTTAAAGCGTTTTCCTAATATTCCCTCTAAACGTCCAGTCCCTTCCCTGAACTCTTTGCCCCCCAGTCACTTCTCGCTCCAAATTCGGATAAGTTTCTAACTCGGTATTCCATATATGCCGGTCATAATTTCAAATATCTCAATCATGTCTCCCTGTCTCCTCTCCTCGAAGATATATAACCGCAGTCTCTCCGATCTATTTCACAACTGAAAATCTTCAGCTCAACAGACCTGTGAAACTCCTCTTCAACGTTTCCAGTGCCTCCTAAAATGTGGATTCCAGACCTCTTTGCAATACTTAGCTGTTGCCTAACCAGCGTTTTGTACAGTTCCAGTTTCAAACTAGGTGTCTCGGCTAATAAATGTTCTACTACCTTAAGGGACGAGTGTGCATGCACAACAACGTCCCTCTGATCTTCGGCTCTTCACAGCATCGTGCGGCACATCATGCATAGCGTTCCCTTGTTTCTCCTGTCCATGTGCATCACATCACAATTATCTGGATTGAATAACATTTGGCACTCATCGATTTCTCTGACCTGCCCTTGAATACCCTGCTGTAATGTAAGGGCTATCCTCTTTACTGTTCACCATCTCACCAATTTTCATATCATCCAATAACTTGCTGATCAATCTTCCTCCATTCAAATTTAAATCATTTAAATCAGCCACAAACAGAAAAGGCCCTAACATCGACGATTGTGGAACGTCATGGGACAAAGGTTCTAATCAGAAAAAATCAAAGCACCCCTCGACCAGCACGCTCTGCTTCCTCCCACTCAGCCAATTCTGGATCCAATTTGTCAAATTTACTTGAAGGTACGTGTTCTTAACTTTGCTGTGTGTCTTCCATGTGGGACTTTGTCAAAAGCTTTGCTGAGGTTATCGCTCTTCCTGCCTTTAACAAAACTATACAGTCTCTTCTGGATGAATCCATAACTCTACAAATGTAGATTCATTCTGCCTCTCAGAATTCACTCCAATAATTTCCCTACCAGTGAGTTTCGACTGACTTTTTTATTGTGCCTGGGCAGCATCCATGTAGTTCAGTAAAAATGTTGGCCCAGTGAAGCTTGTTTTAAGCGGTACAGTGGGGCGGAACATTTTACTCTGTTAAACCTGACGTGAGTATGGAGGAAGAAACACGATCATGGGAACATTGGAGTAGTCAGGAGATGAAAATTACACAGATAACAATTTTTGAACTGGGCAAGCAGTATTTGTTTCTGAATGAATTCCCATTTTAATTAAGTGGTTTTCTTCCGACAATAATCAGTCGTGAGAGTTCCGTTGAATGCAGTCAATTCTAATACTCCAAATTTTTTGATCAGATTTCATAAGTATAATCTGTGTTGACTCTCAGTTACATAAAACCATCGTATTAAATTGTTGTGCATTCATATCCAAACTTCAATGGAATCAATTTCTATCAATAAAGCCACCACTTCGCACGCTGCGCCAAATGCAAATTTTGATTATCTTTCTTAAATCTTGTTACACCTTCCACGCTTCGTGGAAAACATTCGGATCCTGTGAGGACTTTCCAGAAAACGGACTCTCGGAATGTATCCCTTGGTATGACTGAAAGATCGCTATATTAATCGCAAATTGTATTGTACACGATTGGACATAATACTGTCATGTGAGTGTACCTTTAAGAAAGTATTTCTTAAATCATGCAGCTTACAGCTTCATCTATGTCATGGGACTGGGGGGCGGGGGCTAAGCTACGCTGTAGCAGTCAGGTGATTGGGCTTTCAGTTTCATCTGTGGCTGTCAGGCGATGGTTTGTTTTGCTTTGGGCGTTTAGTTTCCTTTTGGGCAGTGTGTTTCTGAAAGCAGTTTAGCAGCAAGCTAAGAAACAGTCTCTCTCTCTCTGTTCTTCTCTTTGTTTAGTTCTGCCTTAAAGAAGCTATGTTTGGGGAAATAAATTCGACTACAATCTCTTCTGAGTTATTCACAAGGGAGATTCTGCATTTGACCCAGAAGGCAGGATTTCTGTGACAAGCGGGCATTAACCTGTGCCGTATTGCGTTTATTTGTTTGGGTTTTGTGTATTGGATGTTGGCTTTGGTTGGAATACATTAGAGATATTCCTTAAAAGTTATGCATTTTCGTGTTTGTTGTGGTTCGTGTTGGTAATTGTTAAAAGTTCTTGCTAATTGTCTTACTATACATGTCAACAATATTCTTAATTAAACTTTGTTGTTGATAAAAGCCCCCAGTGGGTCAGTTGAAGCACAACTGAAGTGAAACCTTTCATGCTCATCCCAGCCGAATTCAACTTAAAAAGTTACAGGTCAGGCGAGCTTCAAAGAGCACTTTGACATATCCAACCTGACTGCAACAATACTTAAAGAGCTGAATTACAAGTGATGTACAAGTACTTCCCTTTACGTTAGTGTTATTGTTCCCGAGATAGCTATCAACATTTTGTCCGAAACATCACTTTAATTTTGCACAATTCGGTTTATGTTCCGTATTTGCAGCCTGATGAACAAATGTATCACTCAGTCCTGTTGCATATTAAATAATATCTGAACTCTGCACATCCGTCTATGTACCCCCGGAGTGTGTTACTATCTTGGTCAATGATCCTCACATTTACATATAACTGATATTGGCGTCAATTAGCACTGACACGTAGTGGAGAGAGCTGCACAATTATTTCAGGATGAGTTGGAACTATTTGGAAATGCTTTGTGATAATGTTTTTTTTTCTCTCCACGTTGTCACTTCATTTGGGTGGCCGACATTTCCAAGATTGAGTATCCATTATATCTACTTTCAAATGCCAAAACGAAAAATTGTTGCAACCATCATCAGGAATACTCCGCATCAAATCCTAATAGAGCATTACACTACGACGGAAACATACAAACATAGAAAATATGCGCAGGAGTAGGCCATTCGGCCTGTCGAGTCTGCACCGCCATTCAATATGATCATGGTTGATCTGCACTTTCAACATCCCACTCCCACTTTCTCTCCTAACCCCTTTATCTCTTTAGCCACAGCTCCCTCTTGAGCATATCTAACGAACTGGCCCCAACAGTTTTTTGTGGTCGCGGCTTCCACACGTTCACAAATTTTTGAGTGAATAATTTCTTCCTTATCTCAGCCCTGCATGGCTTAGCCTTCATTCTTCGACCGTGATCGATAGTTCTACACATCCCCAACATCGGGAACATTTTTTCGCTTGCAGCCTGTCCAGTGCCATCAGAGTTTTATAAGATTCCACGAGATACCCTCTCAGGCTTGTAAATTCCAGCCGTTGCAAGCCCAATCAATCCAATCTCTGTTCAGATGTCTTACTTCAGTAGTCGTGCGCTTGCTACAACCCCTGCCTTAAATATATGTGCGGTGAGGTGCGATGACTCACAGAAAACAAGCGGTGAGGGGGGAGTAATGACAATCATTGTGAAGGGCAGGAGATGGGAGGAAATGGGATGAGAGGAAAGAAAATGGGAGGAATGGATGTGGAAGGGAAGCGATTGAAGGGGAGGAAATTGAGGGAAGGAAAGCGAGTGGATGGTTGTAAATTGAAAGATTTCTGGTAGGGAAAGGAATGAATGATGAGTGGGGCATCAAGAGCCGATTGAAATCTGAGGTTGTTTATTCGAAAATCCTTCAGGAATATTTGTATTGTACTGTTCACTGATTAAAGATTTGCTTGTATTTTAAAAGGTTTTTTTTTAATGGGTGATTTTTTAATTGTTAGACACACAATCATCATAATTGTTCTGACAGCTAGTTACCGTGACTTTAAATGCCTCCTCGTTATATACAAACAGCAAACTATTCGTGCCACGTGACAGCGAGTTGCGGAACAGGGAGAGAGTGCAGATAAATACGTGGCTGCAGGGATGGTGCAGGAGAGAGGGTTTCAGCTACATGGATCATTGGAACACATTCTGGGGAAGGTAAGACCTGTACGAACAGGACGGGTTGCACCTGAACCAGAGGGGCACCAATATCCTGGGAGGGAAATTTGCTACGGCTCTTCGGGGGGCGGGTTTAAACAAATTTGTCAGGGGGATGGGAAAAGGAGCTGTCGTCCAGAAGTCAGTGTTGAGTGGAGTGAGGTACTGAGGAACATATCAAGGTCGCAGGAGTGTACCAGCAGAAAAGAAGGTGGGTTGAAGTCTGTCTACTTCAATGCAAGGAGCATCCGAAATAACGTAGGTGAACTTGGAGCGTGGATTGGTACTTGGGATGACGATGTTCTGATCATTATGGAGACATGGGGAGAACAGGGACAGGAATGGTCGTTGGACGTTCCGGGGTATAGATGTTTCAGGAAGAGTAGGGAAGGTGGTAAAAGAGGTGGTGGAGTAGCATTGTTAATCAAGGATAGTTTAACGGCTGCAGAAAGGCAGGTCGAAGGGGATCTACCTACTGAGGTAATATCGGCGGAAGTTAGAAATAGGAAAGGAGCGTTCACGTTGTTAGGAGTTGCCTATCGGCCCCCAAATAGTCATAGAGATGTGGAGGAAGAAATTGCAAAGTAGATTATGGATAGGTGTGAACGTCACAGGGTAGTTGTCATGGGTGACTTTAACTTTCCAAATATTAATTGGAACCTTTATAGGTCGAATAGTTCGGATGGGGCAGTTTTTTACAGTGTGTGCAGGTGGGTTTCCTGATACAATATGTGGATCGGCCGACAAGAGGTGGGGCCACATTGTAATTGATACTGGGAAATGAACCGGGTCAAGTGTTAGATTTGGTTGTGGGAGAGGACTTTGGAGATAGCGACCACAATTCGGTGTCTTTCGTTATTGCACTGGAGAAGGATAGGGCCCTGCGGCAGAGCAAGGTTTATAATTGGGGGAGGGGTAATTATGCTGCGATGTAGCAAGAATTAGGGAGCATAAGATGGGAACAGAAACTGTCAGGGAAAGGCACAAATGAAAAGTGGGGCTTGTTCAAGGAACAAATACTGCGTGTCCTTGATAGGTATGTCCCTGACAGGCAGGGAGGAAACGGCCGATTGAGGGAACCATGGTTCACAAAAGAGGTTCAAATGTTTTGTCAAGACGAAGAAGGAAGTGTATGTACGGATGAGAAAACAAGGTTCAGTTGGGTCCATTGAGGGTTACAGGTTAGCAAGGAATGAGCTGAAAATAGGGCTTAGGAGAGTTAGGAGGGGGCATGAGAAGTCCTTGGCGGGTCGGATGAATGAAAACCCCAAGACTTTTTACTCTTATGTGAGGAATAAAAGAACGCCCAGGGTGAGGTTAGGGCCGGTAAGGAACAGTCGTGGGAACTTGTGCATGGAGTCAGAAGAGATAGGAGAGGCGATGAATGAATACTTTTCTTCAGCGTTCACCAAGGAGAGGGGCCATGTTTTTGAGGATGAGAGTGTGATACAGGCTGACAGGCTGGAGGAGGCAGATGTTCTGAGGGAAGATGTATTCACAATTTTGAAAAACCTGAAGGTCGATAAGTACCCTTGCCCAGATGAGATATATCCTAGGATTCTTTGGGAGGCAGGGGATGAGATTGCAGAGCCGTTGGCTTTGATCTTTGGGTCCTCTCTGTCCACGGGGATAGTGCCAGAGAACTGGAGAGTGGCGAATGTTGTACCTCTGTTCAAGAAAGGAAATAGGAATGACCCTGGTAAGGATAGGCCGGTTAGTCTTACTTTGGTGGTCGTTAAGTTAATGGAAAATGTCCTGAGGGATAGGATTTACGAACATTTAGAAAGATACAGCTTAATCCGGGATAGTCAACACGGATTCGTGAAGGGTAAGTCTTGCCTCACAAATTTGATTGAATTTTTTGAGGAGGTAACTAAGTGTGTCGATGAAGGTAGAGCAGTTAATGTCATATACATGGATTTTAATAAGGCGTTTGATAAGGTCCCCCATGGTCGGCTCATGACGAAAGTAAGGAAGTGTGGGATAGAGGGAAATTTGGCCGATTGGATAAGTAACTGGCTATCTCATAGAAGACAGAGGGTGGTGGTCGATGGAATTTTTTCAGACTGGAGACCAGTTACCAGCGGTGTAACACAAGGATCACTGCTGGGCCCTCTGCTATTTGTGATTTATATAAATGAATTGGAGGAGGGGGCTGAAGGGTGGATCAGTAAATTTGCGGATGACACCAAGATTGGTGGAGTAGTGGATGAGGTGGAGGGCTGTTGTAGGCTCCAAAGAGACATTGACAGGATGCGGAGCTGCGCCAAAAAATGGCAGATAGAGGTTAACCCTAATAAGTGCGAGGTGATTCATTTTGGTAGGACAAATTTTAATGCGGATTACAGGGTCAAATGTAGGATTCTGAGGAATGTGGAGGAACAGAGAGATCTTGGGGTTCATATCCACAGATCTCTGAAGGTTGCAACTCAAGTGGATAGAGCCATGAAAAAGGCCTATAGTGTGTTAGCGTTTATTAACAGGGGGGTTGAGTATAAGAGCCCTGGGGTTATGCTGCAACTGTACAGGACCTTGGTGAGACCACATTTGGAATATTGTGTGCAGTTCTGGTCACCTCACTATAAGAAGGATGTGGAAGCATTGGAAAGAATGCAAAGGAGATTTATCAGGGTGCTGCCTGGTTTGGAGGGTAGGTCTTATGAGGAAAGGGTGAGGGAGCTAGGGCTTTTCTCTTTAGAGCGGAGGAGGTTGAGAGGCGACTTAATAGAGGTTTCTAAATGATGACGGGGATAGATAGAGTGGATGTTCAGAGACTATTTCCTCATTTGGATGTCGCTGTTACCAGGGGGCATGACTATAAGGTTGGTGGTGGAAGATATAGGAGGGATGTACGAGGTAGGTTCTTTACTCAGAGAGTTGTTGAGGTGTGGAATGGACTGCCTGCTGTGCTAGTGGAGTCGGACACTTTAGGAACTTTCAAGCGGTTATTGGATAGGCACATGGAACACACGAGAATGATGGGGAGTGGGATAGCTTGATCTTGGTTTCGGAAAAAGTACGGCACAACATCCTGGGCCGAAGGGCCTGTACTGTGCTGTACTGTTCTATGTTCTATATGTTCTATTGTGGCAGCTGATTCAAGCTTCTCTTTTGCATTTGTGTAGTCTGGCATTTGCCAGCTGCCACGTCATAAATGACTCCATTGTTTGTTTTGCGAATTGGACCCAATTTCAATGTTAATCACGCTGTGCGTCACAAATGATGATTATTTAGATTGATAACTGTTACAATAGATGTGATGGTCAATAAAAATGTTGAAATAGTTGCCGTTAATTGGGAGATTATAAATCATTCCGAAGCAAATCTTTGTATATAGTTGTCAAAATGCACCTGTATGAACCGAAACACTGATATTTCATTTGTCTTTTGTAATTATTCTTTGTTACATGCATCGATAAATGCAATTTCGATGTTGACAATGGACATTTAAAAAAATAATACCACAATAACTGTGGAAAATTGAATACACATCATTTGTCCATCACGAACTGTCGTATGGGAAGTTTCAATGTCCACTGTGAATGTTAGTGATTGAGTGAGTGACTAGATGCATGTTAGTGAACAGTTGACAGGGTGAATCGATGAGTGGATGAATGAATTATTGGTCAGGGTGGCAGCTTGAGAGGTGGGTCAGATCAGTGAGTCGGCTGGGTGAGGAAAGTGACGAGGATATGTTTGTTGTGTGAGCTGCGTTGGGCGTGAGGTGGTAAATGGGTAGGGTAGCCTGTGAGTGACATGGCAGTTGGTTCTGATTGGAATGATACCTGCAACATAGAAATAATTTTGTGATGGTTGGAGGTCAATCATCTCAGTTTCAGGGCATCACTGCAAATGCTCCTCAGGGTAAAGCGCAAGACCCAACCATCTTCAGCTGCTTCAGCAATAACCTTCCTTCTTAATGTCGAAAGGGTGGTTAATTGTCGAAACATATTCAGTAACATTCGCAACTCCACAGACACAGAAGCAGTTCTTGCCAAATTTACTAATTTGCAGACAGCATTCATGCTTGTGATGTTAAACGACAAGTAGCATTCTCACCACATAAATGCTAGGCATTGACCATCAGGAACAAGAGAGACACTACCAGCCACCTATTTGCATGCAGTAGCATTAACGATACTGTCTTCACAAGGATCTATAACCAAGGTGTTTCCCAGATTCAGCACTCATCACCCCAGCTTGGCGGGTAGGTGCTGGAACGGCAGAGTCATCAGCAGCAGAAGTAGTGCAGTGATGAGATTAAAGAAAGATTAATTCCTGGCCCACAGGTATTGAATGTTGTAACTGTTATGTCTCGCTGCCAACCGTTCAGCAATCAGCAAACTGATCTTTCTGTTTTTGTACTTCAGTAGCAAGCAGGGAAAAAACAGTGCATTTCTCTTTAAATCATTGCCAAATAAGTTCCACCAGCAGGAAAAATAACATGTAGTTGCAAGCGATTAAAATTAGAAAACTGATATCCTATTGCGTTTTCTGGAATGATCAATCACTGATATAAAAATTGAGCTGATTCTTTCCACTCTGCCTCGTGACCCGCACTAAGTACAGTTCTGCAATTCTACAGGAGCAGAGACTCTCAGTGAAACAAGGCCAGTTGTGTCAGGTGTTCCACTCCCATTAGTGGTCCACAGTCCGCTCGACTCTATAATAACAGATAAACCCACGGATATATTTTACAAGGAGGCTCAGCAGCATTCTGACCTGATTCAAATGGAGAAACTGTTTACACAAAAATATTAACCAAATGCTGCGTATAATCAGTACAATATTGAACTGCAATTGATAAAAGATAATGGGTTAAAAATTTGCAGCAACTTGTATTGGGCTTGATATCCAATACCCATCCAAATATGACCACAGATTATTGTTCCCATCAGCATTACAAATACTGCAGGCCTCAAATATTAGGATGAAATGTTTAGCTTCGATTCGTAATGACTGCACAGGGAAATTAATGTGTTTGTAGTAACATGCAGTCATAGTAATATAAGCAGGCTTATACAAAAGCAGATCAATATTCAATTGTGTGTGAACAATGTAGGTATCAGTTAACCGTAAAAATGCTGATGGAAAATTAAACATTGTGCTTTCTTCAACTGGAAATGATAGTTCAAAAGGAGGAGAAACTTATTTGAGGCAAAGCAGAATGCATAACCCAATGCGCACTTCCGATATAATCAAATAATTATTTAGTTGACTATCGAAACACGATAAATATTAACACTATTTAATATGCAAAATGAAATTAAAGATATTCTTACTTGTTCGCCCACTGTGATTGACAGGGCTCTCAACCATGTGTGACCAATCTCCGGTGGGACTGCTCTCATTCCCTTCCCTCCCTCCAAGAACGAGAAGAGGGTCCCGTTGTCCGCACTTTTCACCCCACCGGCCTCCCCATTCAAAGGATCGTCCTCCGCGATTTCCGCCAACTCCAGCATGATACCACCACGAAACTCATCTGCCCCTCACTCCCTCTGTTCGCATTCCACAGGGATCATTCCCTCCGGGACACCCTGGTCGACTCCTTCATCACAATTAGAACCTCAACCACCTCCCCCGGCACCTTCCCATGCAATGGAAGAAAGTGCAACAATGCCGATTGTTTACTTAATTCTGGCAATCTGCCTGTATCCTCTCAAATCCTTCTGCTGTCCACACAGTTTGCCACATTGCATCCATTCACTGCGTTCTCCCAGATCCGGTTGCTATGCTCCGTCTTTATTAATTTGCAGCAATTACCATTCTCCTGCGAATCCTGCCTGCATCATCACTCTCTGCAATATTTCACCAATCTGTGCATGTCCTCCGAATTACATACAAACATAGAGACGAGAAGTAGGAGTAGGCCATTCGGCCCTTCGAGCCTGTTCTTCCATTAATTTTGTTCATGGCTGATCCTCGAATTCAATACTCTGATCCCCTCCTCCCCACCGCCCCCCCCCTCCCCCTCCCCCTCCCCCCGCCCCCCCCCCCCCCCCCCCGCGCCTTATCCCTTGATCCCTTTAGCCCCAAGAGTTATCACAAATTTCTTCTTGGAATCAGACAACGTTTTGGCCTCAACTACATTGTGTGTACGTGAATTCCACACATTCACCACCCTCTTCACCTCATTTCTTAAAAGTTTACCTCTTATCCTCACACGATGACCCCTCGTTCATGATTCTCTCAGTATTGCAAATATTCTTTCTGAATCTACCCTCTTTAACCCTGTTAGATTCTTATAAGTATCTATGAGATCCCCTCTCACTCTTCTAAACTCAAGTGAATATAATCCTAACTGACTTAGTCTCTGCTCATATGGCAGGCCTGCCATCCCAGGGATCAGACTGGTAAACTTTTGCTGTGCTCTCTCTATAGCAAGGACTTATTTCCTCAGATGAAGTCGCAAAACTGCTCACAATATTCCAGGTGTGGCCTCACTAATGTTCTATACAATTGCAGCAAAACATCCCCATCCCTTACACTCGAATCCTCTCGCTCTGAAGGCCAACATACTATTTGCTTTCTTTCCTGTCTGCTGGACCTGGGCGCTTACTTTCAGCGACTGATGCACGAGGACTCCAAGGTGTTGTTGTGTATCTATCTCTCACAATTTACAGCCATTTAAATACTGCCATTTCACCAGTATATATGCATCCCCGAATTCTGCTGCTTTCCACACAGACTGCTACATTATAGCAATTGTCTGTGTCCTTCAATTTCCCACCGAGAGCCTTGCCGCTTGAAAGCAATCTCTAAGTGTTCACAGAAATCCTGCCTACATCCTCAACGTTTGCAATACTTTCAATTCTGTCTGCTTCCAGCCAAATCCCTCTGCTATACTTACTGTTACTACATTTCCGCAATCTGTCTGTGCCCTCCAAATCCTACTGACATCGTCACTGCTTAGTACCTTCTCCAATCTGTCTGTCTTCTCCAGAATCTGACCTATATCGTCTTTGTTTCTACAATGTCACCAATCTGCCTGTTTGCTCCCAAATCCGACAAATCCTACAAACAATTGATTGTTGCAGTTCACTAATCATTCTGAATCCTCCAAATCCTGTACTTAGCCTCACTGTTTATTGCATTTCCCCATCTACCTGTGTCCTCAGAATTTTTCCTGTTGTCCTTAATATTTGTTACATCAAACGATACTGACGGTGCCCTCTCGAATCCTATCTTCTCACTCTTTACAACATTTCGCCATTCTGTGTGCGTCCTGCAAATTCCTGTTGTTATCCAAACTGTGATTAACTTTCTTCCAGCTGTGGAACATGTCAGGGCCCGAACAAAGATTTCGCTTTACTCCTGGCATTGTGCCAAAATGTCCAGCTGCTTATGTTGTTGAGAAACAAGGACACAGCACTTTCAACACTGACTGTCAACCTCCGTCATTCCAGAGAGAACAAACCAAGTTCCTCCAACCTCTCCTCGTAGATAATGCCCTCCATACTCACAGCTCCCTCGGCAATGCGGGGCTGCACCAGCACCACGAAGAAAAATAGCAAAATGTGTGTTTTCCTCAGTCTCCGCTCAGCTTCTCAGAGTCACAATGAGACGACTGGGACATTGAAGCTCTTCATATAATTGCACAGAGTTTCATGCAGTTAATAAGCACACATAAACACACCGAGGATTGGCTCAAACATGGATACGTTTATTTGGACTTTGTAAAGATAATGTTTACTAACTGAGACGAAATTAAAGAAGAATCAAAAACTATATGTGTGTCCCGCGCCTGTTTTTCATTAATCCACAAGAGAGTGATCTGATGCAATGATTGATCCAGTGATAGTTTAGAATAATTGTTCACAGCTTTAAAGTAAGATTCTTTTGCGGGAAAGTGGCACAGTCGGTCCATCGTATGCCTGTTGAATCTTTGTTTGCTATGCCTACTTATATTCATGTACCCTTTCCGTAGTCCCTTTGATTTTTTTGGTGGAATTCCCATTAGGAAAGTTATTATTAAATCTCTCACTTGATCCTTGCAGGCCACAGGACCAACCAGGTTGACCAATGTCCAAAATCTAACGTAAGCCAGCAGACTGGCCACGATTCATCCAATAAGGGCATTACGTTGCTTTTTCGCCAAAACAATGGTATTTTCATCGTCAGTATTACTGTGAACACATTTCCATTGAGGATTGTGTCTATTGACTTTTAATTCCACCAACCACGGTGCATTTTAACTCACATCCTGGGACCATGAACCTAGATGTCTGGATTGCTAATACACTGATATTCCCAAAACAACACCGTCCCTTGGTTAGTAGGGTTTTAGCCAAGTATCCCATGTTCAAACTTTTGAAAAAATGTCTGAAGAAGAATTTGAGTGTTCTCCTTCGTGGCCTGGTCGAACATTTAATCATCGAAGAATATCACGAACAGGTATTCGCCAGTCACCCTGTCATTGGTCAATGGAGTTTTCGTCAATGGCTGAAATTTGAGTTTCTAATAATAGTTATAATTCAACGAGATTTCAGTGCCTGTGCTAGGGGGTTGGGTGAGGCAGGGGAGGGGAGGTTAAGAATGTGGTTTTCTAAAGCTACACAGAAAATGAAGCATTCCATTCATTATGTGCAAGGGCATCGTTACTTCATTTTTTCTTCTTTTCCTTCATCCCTCTCTATTCACTTCTCTCTCTCTCTCTTGCTCTGCCTCTCTCTCTGTCGCCGTCTCTTCCCTTTTAGTCTATCTTCCTCCCTCTCCCTACCAGATACATCATTTCCTCTCCGACACACTCCACTCCTCGCTGTATCTCCCTCATTTCACCTCGTCCAAAGCTGTGTGGGTTAGATTGATAGGCCTCGTCCCTTAGTGGTGAGGGGGGGTGGGGGGGTTGGGGGGGGGGGGTGTGGGGGGAGGGCTAGCAGGGCAAATATGTGCCGTTAAGCTGTTAAGGCCTGGGTGCATTGTTGTCGGGGCAGGTTTGATGGGCCAAATAGCCTCATTCTGCATTGTAGTGATTCTATGATTCTATATGTTTCTCCAATATATTTCTTGCTGTGTATCTCTCTGGTCCTTAGCATTTTGATTTGCTCTTTGTCCTCCCTACATTTTATCTTCTCCTTCTCTCTCTCTCTCTCTCTGTATCCTAAAGAGCTGATTAAATATTTCCAACTTGAAGTCACTGTGGGTTTGATAAATTTTCAGCTCAGACCCGGACCTGTGATTTCATTACGTCTGACACTATTTGGCAGGTGCAAGGGATGAGATGTCCCTGCAAATTAAACCGTATCGCACTGCCAGTCTCTGATTATATTAAATAAACTCTTCAGTATATGGTTTACATATACCAACGAATCAATTTTGTATTCAAGGTAAAATAACATGAGCAGAAATTATCAAAGGGGAAAAAACAAAACGATATGAGAACGGTGGCCCAGTGGTATCATGACTGGACCAGTTATTCAAACAAACAATTTTGAAATTCACCTGGGTGATGAAAATCCCAAAACAACAATTGAATTGTGAAGTCGACCGTGAATTGTGAAGACAATCTGCACAGAAGGGAATATAACAAATTCAGCATTCGATGTACCCTTGCTTCAGTAAGTGAACAAATGGGTCATTAACAGCAGTGGCTGTTGAGCAAGAACCTGTTGCCGTGGCCGGATGGGATGTATCCCAGGTTATTGCGGGAGTCAAGGGGAGAAATAACTGGGGCATTAATCGATATCGTCACGTCATCCTTGATCACAGGAGAGATTCCAGCGAACTGGAGAATAGACAATGTTGTTCGCTTGCTTGAGAAAGGAAGCAGAAACAATCCAGGAAATTATATGCCGTTGAGCCTGACATCACAGGTCGGGAGGCTTTTGGAGAAGAGGGAAAGGATACTTGAACATTTGGAGGAAAATTGACTAGTTAGTGTCAGGCAGATTGGTTTTGGTCCGGGGAAGTTCATGTCTCATGAACATGATTAAGATATTTGAAGCGGTGATAAAGGAAATTGATGAGGGAAGGGCTGTGGAAGTAGATTATGTGGATTTAAGTGAGACATTTGACCTGGTCCCACATGGCAGACTGGTACAAAAACTAAAATCACATGGGATTCGGGGTGGGATAGCGAAATGGATACAGAACTGGCTTGGTTATAGAAGACTAAGGGCAGATGGGGAAGGGTATTTTTTTCAGAATGGAGATCTGTTGCTCGTGGTGTTCCGCAGGAATCAGTACTGGGACCTCTGTTGTTTTTAGTGTATATAAATGATCTGTAGGAAAATGTGGGTGTTCAGATTAATACGTTGGTGGATGACATGAAGACTGGCGGAGTTGCTGACAGGGCCGAGGATTGAAAGAGGACACAACAGGATATAGATAGATTGAAGACATGGGCACAGACATGGCAAATGGAGTTTAATCCGGAGAAATGCGAGGTGATGCCTTTTGGAAGATCAAATTTAGGTATGAATTTTGATCGAAATGGCAGGAGCCTTTGGAACATTAATATACCGAGGGAACTGGGTGTGCAGGTCCACGTTCCCTCAACGTGGCAACACAGATGGCCAAGACGATTAAGAACGCAAATGGCATGCTTTCCTTCATCAGCCAGGGCATTGAGTATGGAAATTGGGAATCATGTTGCAGACTTAAACCTTTATTAGGACACATTTTTAGTAATGCGCGCAGTTTTGGTCACCACACGATCAGAAGGATGTGAAAGCTTTGGAGAAAGTGCAAATATGGTTCACCAGAATGTTGCCTCGTCTCGAGGGTTTTGGTATGAGGAGAGATTGAATAAACTAGGATTGCTTTCACGGAAAAACGGAAGCTGAGCGGAGACCTGACAGAGGTCTAAAAAATTATGAAAGGCATAGAGAGGGTGGGAAGTCAGAGGTGTTTTTCCAAGGGAGGAAGTGACAATTAGAATGGGGCAGAGGTTCAAGGTCAGAGGGGGAAAGCTTAAAGGAGATGTGCAGGATTTTTTTTTCCTGCAGAGAGTGGTGGGTGCCTGGAACGCGCTGCCATCGAGTGTGGTGGAAGCACGTACAATAGCAACATTTCAGAGGCATCTGGTTAGGTACTTGAATAAGGAAGAAATAGACTGAAACGGATCGAGTGAGGGCAGAACGATTGTTTTTTTTTTAAATTTAGGTAGGGCAATATAATCGACACTGGCTTGGAGGGCCAGAGAACCCATTCCACTGTTGGACTTTTATTTGTTCTTTATACTTTTGAGTGTGTCCTGCCCCACAAACCTATTACCCCATATTCAACGCGATTTATGACCTGTATCGAAGTACATTCATTGCCTTATATCTACGAAATCCTGGATGCAATTTGGCAAAATTTCTTTGGATCCCATGGATTCTTAACCACTCTATAGGTCTCCGATTATGGACATTGAGAAATGATTTGCTGAAGTCCAAGAAGACGAGATCAAGTGCAAGTCCCTCATCTGCACACACGACATCCTCTTCGGAAAATCTAATCAGATTGGCCGGAAATGATCCCGCCGCCCACGTTAACAAAACCACACTGACTGTTCTTGATTAATCTCTACCTCATCAAATTCAGATGGATTATGTGTCTTTGGGTTGCTTCCAAGGTTTTCCCCATATCGACTTTCCACTGACTAGCCAGTATTTATCTATTTCATCACTTTCTCATTTCCTGAATACTGATAACCTGATACTGCTGGCTTTTCTGTGGAACCCCTCCAGAGACTAGAAACTTATTTCAAATCATTGCCAGTGTCCTCTGATATCTCCTCCCTTTCCTCACTCCACAGCATGGCATCCATGTCATCCAGCTTGGGAGATTTATTTACAGTTAAACCTGCCAGGCCACTCAGACCATTTCTCTTTCTAAGTTATTTAATTTTATCACAGTCCTTCGCCTCTGTGTTGTTGCCCATATCGTCTCCCTCACTAATGCACACTAAAACAAGTTTTCTGTTAAAACCCTACCTACTTCCTCTGGCTCCAAAGCAACTATCTTTTTGGTGCTTAATAAGCCGTCCTCTTTGCATTATCCTTTGAATCTTAATTTACTTGTAAAGCTAAGTAAGGATTTATTTTTTTCTTGCTGCCATTATCATTTCATGTTCTCTTTTTTCAGTCGTAATTTATTCTTTTAATTTCCCTCTTGCACAGTCTGTACTACTGCTGGATGGCTGTTGTTTCAGACCCTCAATATCAGCCGTGAACCTTCCATTTTCTCTTCAGCTGACGCTGTATACACCTCGATATTCAGGGTTCCTTTGATCTGTGAGTCTCACTTTATTTTTGCTGGAAAATGTTGGCTCTGCACTCTTCCTATTACCATCTTGAATGTTTCCATTGTTCGTGTGCATATCAACCTAATTCCCTGCCCCTACCCACTCTAGCCAAAACATATATGATCTCATCAGAGCCGGCCATCCCCCCGTTTAGAAACGTGATTTCTGGCCCTTGTCATCTTCAACCACAATCTTGATCTTAACAGATTTAGGAAGGCTGCCCGATTTTTTTTTTCTGCTACTGATCTTTGAACCAGATCCTCGGTTTCAACAACAAATTTAACAACAAATCCATCCTTCAATTCAACAAAAACCACAGTATTGAAACTGATCAACAAATTCAACAACAAGTCAACAGCCACCTCAACATTGAGAAGCGTCAACAAATTCAGCAGTAACTTAAACATTAAATATAACTACAAACTCACAGATAAAATAGCTAGAAAATCCAAAAACAAATCCAGCATTAAATTTTACAATGGCAACTTTGAAAAATAGAAACAACAATCTCAATATTTAAGTAACCAACAAATTCAACAACAAACACCACATTGCAGAACACCAAGAATCTCAACTGCAGCGTCAACACTGAAAAATAAATTCAACAAAAAGCTCAACATTGAAAAACACCAGCACATCCAACAATCACCTCAACATCGAGAAACAAAAACACATCCGACAACAAACTCAATATTGAGAAACAAAAAACACATCCGACGACCTCAATATTGAAAACACCAACAAAGCCAACAACAACCTCAACATTGAAAGGAACCAACAAGTTCAACAACAACCTCAATATTGAAAAACACCAAAAAATACATCAACAATTACAAATTTAAATTCAGCAAACTCAATGCTGAAACACGCATGCGAAAAAAAAACATCAAGAAGCACCAACGACGACCAAAACATTCATAAAAAAACAACAAATGTACAATCAACAATGAAAAACAACAAGAAATTCATCATCAACCTCAACATTCAGAAGCAGCAACAAATTCAGATCAGCCTTTTCGAATGTCAACCCACGGAACGTGATTGGCCCGGAAAGGATACCCAGATGAGTACTCAGACCCTTCGCGGAACAGCTGGCAGGGTATTCACAGACAACATTCGCCTCAATTTACACTAATCTGAGAACTCTATCTGCTTCAAGAAGACGACCAGCATCCCGATACAAAAGAAAAGCCAGACAGTGTGCCTTAATCACTATCGTCCGGTGGCTCTGACAAATTTAATTATGAAATGGTTTAGAAACTTAGTCATGCCACGAATCAATTCCTGACTCCCAGATTGCTTGGATCCAATACAGTGCGTCTATCGCCGAAAGAGGACCATAGCAAATGCCATCTTTCTGGCTTGAAACTCAATCCTGGAACACTTGGATAACAACGATACCTGTGACAGACTGATATTGATTGACTACAGCTCAAACTTCAACACCATTATTCCTACAAACTCATCGCATAACTCCATGGCCTGTGGCTCGGCTCCTCCATATGTGACTGAATCCTAACTTTATAAAACAATGACCGGAATCAATAAGGATAGCCAACAACACATCCACCATGAGCATTGTCAACACCAGTGCCGCACAAGGCTGTGTCGTCAGTGCCTTACTATGCACCTTGTACACCTATGACTGTGGCGAAATTCACCTCCACCTCGATTTTCAAGTTTGATGCTGACACCGCCGGAGTGGGTCAGATCTCAAACAATGATGAGATGGAGCACAGGAAAGTGTTAAATAATTTCTCCCTCAATGTCAATAAAACGAAGGATATAGTCACCGACTTCAGGAAGTGTAGTCGAGGACATGCCCCTGTCTACATCAATGGGGATGAAGTGGAAATGGTCGACAGCTTCAGGTTTCTAGGTGTCCAGATAACCAAAAACCTGTCCTGGTCCTTTCATGCCAATGGCATAGTTAAGGAAGCCCACCAACGTCTTCACTTTCTCACCAGAATTTACAGATGCACCACAGACAGCATTCTTCCTGGATGCATCACAGGTTGGGATGGCTTCTGCTCTGTCCAAGACTGCAACAAAGTACAAAAGGTCGTGAACAGAGCCCAATCCATCATGCAAACCATTCTCCAGTCAATTGATTCTGTCTTCACTTCCCGCTGCCTGAAAAAATCAGCCTGCATAACCAAGGACGCCAAGCATCGCGGACATACTCTCTTCCACCTTCTTCCATCGGGAAAAAGCCTGACGTCGCGTACTGACTGTCTCCAGAATAGCTTACTTCCGTCTGCCATCAGACTTTTGAATGGATCTTTCTCGGATGAAGTGGACCTTTCTCTGATCCCTCGCTATGACTGTAACACTACATTCTGTAGCCACTCCTTCCCTCCTCTATCTACGGTATGCTTTGTCTTTATAGTGTGCAAGAAACAATACTTTTCACTATCACAATTCATGTGACAGTAATAAATCAAATTGTAAAACCACCCAATTGTAATTTTGTTGCAGCTGCTCTGGCCGACAATTGCCATTATGGTTGACTCTCCTGTGTTAGTTGCTCATTTTAGTCAACAAAAGCCAAACAATGTCATTCAAGAAGTTTCCAGATCTCACCAGCCGTGTCCGAAACCCTGATATGGAATGGGCCATCTTGGAAGGAAGTTCCACAAGCAGAACATCTTATTTCTGCCGACGCCACTTTCTGCAGTGCGAACCTCTGCTTGTGTTTGTGAGTAACGCTTGTGGGGGCAGGTACACATTACACTGAAGGAATCGTGTCTAAGTGAATTACAAACGATGGGGAGAAAGATAAATGTAA